>NW_028277624.1:0-151001 GCF_059751315.1 Micrasema longulum
TCCATTGCCACTTCAGTCTTGCTACGCGATCCATGATATCCGCTATTCTAATTCTGTTCCTAATTTCTCATTTCTTATTCTGTCTCTTAGGCTTATACCAAGCATGGATCTTTCCATGCATCGCTGTGTGCATTTGAGCTTTTCTACATTTCGTTTTGTAAGGGCCATGGTCTTTAATGCGTATGTAGTCACTGGCAGTATACATGATTCATATGTTTTCCTTTTCAGACAAATCGGAATCTCTTTATTTTCTAGTATGTGTCGTAAGTTTTCCAAAAGCTGCCCAACTCATTCCTATTCTTCTTGGCAATTCCGCGTTTGATTTTCTTTTCCCAGTTTTATCTTATGTTCAAGATATATATATTCATTTACTGTTTCGAGGTTTTTATTGTTAACAGTGATGATCTTGTTTTCTGGACTTATAATTTTTGTTTTTGTAATGTAATATTCAGACCAATTTTACTAGAAGCCTCATGCAATTCGTTAATCATTTGACTCAATTCTTCAATGCTTTCCTTTATAACTATTATGTCATCTTCAGCCCCTTGTTGTCCTAGTTGAGGGTTTTAAATATATCTTCTAGGGCTAACATGAATAGCTTTGGTGAAATTGTGTCACCTTGTCGCACACCTTTTTGTATTTTTATTTTTTCAGTCTTAGTGTCGTCATCAATTATAACAGTCATTGTTGCCTTTTCCACATTTAAAATTTATTAGTTGTATAGGTTTATATCACAGGGCAATTAATACAACTAAGTAACTTCAAAATCAGATTTTCAGATTTAAATTATGATAATATTATGATTTGCATGCACAACTTGTCTATTTCTAGCATTCATGGAAAAGGATACAAATAAGTGTTTTAAGTGATTAACTCAAAAATTCTGATTTTAAGTTACCCAGTTGTAGTATGTAATTACCCCTCGATATTATATTATTGATATTTTTTACAATTTCTTTGTTGATTTTAGATGAAAACGGAAACATCACAGAAGCAGAATTCGCCCAGTTATTTAGCTTATGCAGGATATCCACAAAAGAAAAAATCTAGAATGCTGAAAAGAGTGAAAAAAGCGTAAGATATTTTTAAAATGCAATATGTTTGGAGAATCAAAATGTTTAAATTATCTGAATTAGAATTAGATATTAAACCCTTTTAGTGCCATTATTTTTTACCTATATATAATTTAAAATGCCGAAGAAAACTTTTGTTTTTGATGTCATTTACCCTTAGATTTGTTAAATTTTATGGATTTTTTATATTGTAATTAGTAATAATATAATAATTTGAACCTTATGTAATACGTAGAAAGTAAAAAAATAACGATGCGTGCAAGCGAACTTCCTCACTGCGCGTTAATCAGCAACTGATTTCGCGAGCGCTATCGCGCTCGTGACACTTTAAACTTGTATACACACGAGCGCGATAGCGCTCGTCACCACTAAAAGGGTTAAAGGTCAATAAAAATTGCATGTCTTGTCGAACACTAAGCCTAGTGATCAGTTAAGATTTATATTTTATCAACATACTCCCAATTGGCATAATTAATTTAGGACACGAACCAATCAAATAAATCTTCTTGACAGATTTTATAAAACATTGATATAGGCTCGTATTAGTGACTGATTAAATATCACTGAATTTTTCCAGATTTCGAGATCACGGTGTTGGAATATCTAAGGATGACTATTTGAAGTTTTTCCACTTTCTAAGTAACATCAATGATGTGGATACCGCACTTACGTTTTACCATATCGCTGGAGCTTCTATCGACCAACCAACCTTGAAACATGTTGCATTGACTGTTGCTCATGTGGACTTGAGTCCTCATGTAATTAATGTTGTGTTCACCATTTTTGATGAAAACAGTAAGATCCCTTTTATATTTTTTTCTATTGAAAATATAATGTGTATTGAGATTAAATTGTGATTTAATTTTCTTGAACAATTTTTTAGTGGATGGTCAACTAAGTAATCGGGAATTTGTGGCTGTGATGAAAAATCGATTATTAAGAGGCTTAGAAAAACCCAAGGATACCGGATTTGTCAAACTAATTCACTCAATTTTAAAATGTGCTAAAGAAACTAAACCAGCATTATTAGATTTTTAATAACTTATTTATTTGTTTTTTCTAATGCAATTTTTCAGCATTTTCCTATTATATATTTTTATTTATTACAAATATTCCTTCTAGAACAGTGTGTTCTATCTGAAAGTAATTTTTTTGGTCTCCTTTATTGTGTCCTCACTATCCATCAAAAGCAAATAATTAACTAACATTTTTAATATTAATCACTAAAATATATACATATTCTGTAAATTGCATCAAGCAAAGTAAACATACCAATGGGATATTTGTATATCCACTTTTCTATGTAATTACTCTATTACTCTGTTCAGTACTTATTAATAGTATTATTTATTTGTCTATTTTAAGTGCACAAATATTTTATTTTGAAATTACCTACAATTAAAATTAAATGTGTAAATAGATTTTTATAAAATAATCTTAAGTGAATCTATTACAAATAAATCTTAATACACATGGAAAGAAAACATACTTGTATTGCACAGTTTACATGCTAAAGTGTATGGGCACAGCAATATTGTTAAAATTACTGTGAAACATTTAAATTCCGAAGATAGTTTTATTTTAAAGAGAAATACTTGAGTTCTAATAATTTGCTCAAATATTTTAATTTTGAGACCATTTCCTAAAAGTCGTCAATAACTTGTGCTGGAAAAGTGGAAATCGAGTTGTGGTAGAGTGGGATTTGAACCTCAGACCTTTGGCTCGTGAGTCCACAATACTACCACGGGACCACAACCCAGTTCTTTCATTATTTGTTTTTATGTCTACTTGGTTTGCATAAGATACTAATAATTCTTCATATTTATCCTTTAAATCCTCTACACATACATTTATTTTAATTATTCCTATTTTGCTAGCATCGCTTTAGTGTAAGTCAATTTTATTATATAATTTGTTTAGCATTTATTTATATTTTCTCTGATTTCATAATTTGGTATTTTATATAAGCAGAATAACACAATTTAATAATGAAGGCTGTAATCTAAACGCAGAAAAAGAGTTAGAAACCAAAACAAAAGTTCATAATATTAATACCATAATGATATTTTGCATAAAATCCTTCTATAAATAATATACTGGTTGTCTTTTTTTAGATATTATGTAGTAAGTAGTAACACGAAGAGTGCCAAAAGATGTTTCTAAAAATAACACAATTATTCCGTTTTTATCGTATAATTAGTTCAAATTCACTAAAGTTAAGCCATAAATATATATTTTGTTAGGAATTACAAAATATATTCTTTTTTTTTATTTTTATATTACTTAGTTCAAAACACAACTTCCACTAAATGTACATTGATTATATAATTACCTACTAGTTTTGAATGCTCATGTATCATATCTAATTAATTTATAATTAAAACACCAATACTTCTGATTAAATTGTTCATATTAAAAATATTGTAAATTTGGAGATCACACTATAAAAGAAGCATTATCTTGGGCTGGTCTGGGTAATATTCGATTAAGTAATATAGTACACATATTCATTGTAATATTTTATGGAATTCTTAAATTACTAAATTATTAACATTATTTAAAGATAGGAGTTTTAACTTTCACAGTACATAATTTTCATACTGGTACTGATTTGTAGTTTAGAATACTCTATACGGTGATTATATTCCACCCATCTCATTTACAATTGAAAAAATGATTTATAAATCTAACTCAAGGCATTATGCACCATCAGGGCTGGTATTCCGAACGCGTTTACAGCGCGCTATAATGCGTATTTATTACGTAAAAACGCGCTATACCGCGCTATAATTTTGTTTAGAATACCAGCCCAGGTGTCGATACAATAATGTAGTTGTGTTTTTTTTTACTATGTTTGTTTTTAATTCAATTAGAAAAGTCAGTCAGTAACATAAGATATAAATATGCATATTTTTTTGAAACTACAGATTCGTTTTTGAATTAAATTTTACCTACCATTTATTTTGTTTTTTTTTGTTTTACCTAATCATAGAAGTAGTAGAATGAAAAGAATATAATATGTATGCAATTCTTACATATTATGTGTTTACTAAATAAAGAACTCATCTATTGCAGTATGAGCCTATTATACAAAATGTATTATGCTTAGAATCATATACATTATTATAAACTTTTGTTTATTTTATAGCTCTCTTTAAATTATATTTAAACAAAGTATCGTCGTTGCGCTGGCAACATCTATTAAATAACATTGTTAAGGAGATTAATAGAATAATGTACCTTTTAATGATGGACTTGTTTCACATATTTTTTTATTGATAGCAAAAAGAGAAATTACATAATTTTATTTTGAAAAAATATATATGTATATCTAGTTGAAACAAACTTGTACAATCTTAATGAGAAATTAATTTTCTTCTTAATCAACCTCTTTAAAAAAAGAATGATCACCTAACAGATATTTCTGACGCAACAACGCTATTTTAAATAAAAAAATATCTTGAATTATTTTGCTATGTAATGATAAGTGTATGTGTTATGATGCATTATTTCAACATTAAACACTTTAAAACAATAAATTGATGTCTCATTACTAATATTTCCTTGGTGACCCTTTTACGTTTTCAACTTTATTTCTGAAAAAAATATAAACCAATAATAAATTTTCTTAAAAATGGGACTGATGCGTGAATTCCTGTCTACAAACCAATTCTGAAAAGTTTTTAATGCAGTTCATTTATCGATATTTTTAGTAGGTACCATAAAATGTACTTACAATTTTTTTATGTTTGTAATTTCGGAATGATGATTAATAAAATATTGTCAGCCTAACTTGTAAAACTCGTTAAGTTCCAGATTTACTTTAGTTCAGGGAGAGTAAAAACAGTTTTTACTTCAGTAACAAATTATAACGATTTTTTTTAATTAAAAAGAAATATTATAAAACCTCAGAGTAATAATTCTCTATAGAAGCCCTTAAGCTCTATTACATAGTATAAAACAATTCCAAATTTTTTATTTGGTTTTTAGCTTAACAGCAAACGTGTAATGGACGGTTTTGGTTTGCGCCTTGCAATTCTTAACCCGAGTACCTACTGTCTGTTGTATTGCTGTGAACTGTAGCTAACTTCGTGGTCAATAATCATAGCATTGTTGTTCTCCGTATGGGCGACTCTATTAGCTTATTACTCTAAGAATATACAAGTTTTACACAGATATTTGAAGTCCCAACAAAAAAACTTAAAAAGTTCATTTTTGAATAATTGTGGACGTACTAGGTTTACAAGTTAGGGTGACGAAATGTAGGATAATAAAGGTATTTTTATCATTATGGCGGGGATTCATAGGAGTTTAGCCGTAAATAAATATTTCGTAACGTGATATTTTATTAATAATTAGGCAAGTACTGTATGAGATTTGTTTTTTTTTTTTTATGGCATCACTAATAGAGATGTGCAGATATTTTTGATGTGTGATTATTCGATTATTGTGGGCGATTCAAATCTACGTGCAAATCTGATTGGTAAGATCAATATATTATATGAATGTTATAATTGTAATTAATGAAATGAATGTAATAATGTAATGGATAATATGAATGTAATAAAATCACAGACGAAATTATTTTTTATCAATATGTTTAATTCAACGTCTTTACGTTCGAAATTCATCTGAACATCGTTGAGTATATATTGATAATTTTACTAATGAACAAGTCGGTTTTTCGTAATTTAATTATTATTTCTATTTGCTAACGATATTTGTTATTACCAAAGTTCACACTTGATGCATAAATAAAATGAAATTGATGATAGTTTTTGTTTTGATCGAAATATTTTTTTTGAAAAACTTGACCGTAAGTTATATAAATAATCGATGTCGATATCACAGAGAAAATAAACTTTTATGTGTAAGTACATCTCTAAACTAGGTTTCTCGTTTTTCTCGTGCTGATTCGCGGCTGACTTTCCAAGTCCAGGTAAAATGTTCTAGACAATTTCTAAGTTTACCTTGTAAAATTTTATTTAGAATAATCTGCATTGTGAATAGTGTTTAACGTGATTATTTACTCCTTCGAAACGACCCTACAGTGTGTTTTCTTCGAATTATAGTGTTATATAACCAAAACATTTATTCCCAAAAAACCCATATTGATCAACGTTTTCTGATTTCCATAAAATCGTATTTTTAATTAATATATGTATTTAATTTTCAAAATAAGTTGAAATTGTGAAATAAAATAACCGTTTCGTGAGATAATGCAAGTGTCAGTCATATTTGTGATTCAAGGTTTTTGTATTTAATAACACCGCCTAAGGTAACAAATTAAAACGAAATAACTGTTTTTATATTTAAAATATTAGTTATTTTCCTCTTTGCTGTACGTTACTTAATTTAATTGAAGTATGACGTCATTTACTCGTAAAAATGCAAACGTCAAATTCATGGAATTGAAAGGTTTTACCGCCTGCCGCCTATATAAAAATAAAAAAAGAGCGTTTTCAATAGGGAATTGTGCAATTTAAATATCTCTGTTCTTGTTTTTTTCGGTTTGTTGTCTTTATACGACACTTGCATGAATAAAATCAATGTAAGCACAATATTAAAAAATGACAAATTAACTTTAATAAGTAATGTATGTTTTCATACTATGACGAAAACCTGTCAGTAAAATTCTCAGGTATGGACATAACCTAATTAATTCCTTATTAAGAGATCCCATGCCGAATCATTTATGTACAAATTTAGTTTATTTTAAATATATGCCTTTATTATTTACGTTAAAATGTCTTTTAAAACTTTACTTGTATACAGACAAAATACCTACAATTATTTATCGCCTTTTTACCGTAACGGAAGCATGTAACTGTTGATAACAAGCACAAATTGCTAAAATAAAATAAATCCATTTCGAATGTATGTAATTTATTGTTTTTTAATATAGTGAATGTCATGAAAAAAAAAATTGCATACCTACTTAATTATAATTTATTTAATTACCAATATAATACAAGTAATAAAAAGATCTGTAATTGAAGCAAATGAAGTTATAATATCGTGGGGTAATTACTACAACTAGGCAACTTAAAAATCAGCATTTTTGAGCTAACCACTAAAAACACATTTGTGTTTTTCACATAAAGTGGTGCATTCAAATTATGATAATTCTTATGTTTTTCATCCCAAAGAAGTCATTCCACTAGATCGAGGAATATCCATCTGCTCCTCCTGAAAACTCTGCGACCTAGACTATGCCAGAGTTGCGGTTATAATTTACGATTCACTTAGGGTCTTCAAGTCACTGTAGATAGGCTAAATAAATTTATTTAATTTAAAAATTAATTTGCAAAAACCCATATTAGTAACACTTCGTGCCTTGATGCCCAAAATAACCTGACTGTGTCAAGCCAAGTCATCGCAAGGATCGAGAGTTTCAAATATCTGGGAGTATATGTTACAGAGAATGGCATCATTAAAAATGAACTGAGAGTGCAGATAGGAATAGCAGGCGCCACATTTAACAATGTGAGGCTGTCTGATCGGATATCTACTCGGTAAAAATCAAATGCCACCTATATAACACATGCACGACACCTATTCTCTATGGTTGAAAATCATAGCACCTCACTAGGGCCCAAAACAGTAAAATACTGAGTTTTGAGAATGGATGTCTCAAGAATCTTGGGTGTGCGGTGGTTCAATTTAGTAAGGAATAAAGTAATAAGAGAATGGACTCAGCAAACTCCGGTGATAACTGTCATCAAGCGGAGGCGATACGGTTAGCTTGGCCATGTACTGCGGATGCTTCCTGAGAACTTTAACCAGGCTCGTTTACTTTACAAGGCACCAGGTTCTAGACGGCCTGGATGTCCACTGCTGACTGTTCGTCGGCAGTTCATGTCAGAACTACGGGACGCTAACCTGACATGGGAGGATGAACAGATGCTGGCAGCTGACAGAGATGTCTGAGGGATCTTTGTAGATACCATACGCTCCAATTAGGAATCGGACATGGAATGATGATGAAATTACTATTATTTTCAAGATAGATTAAGCAACTCATAATATTCAAATATGTTTTAATAGGCGGAGTTGCAATTCGGACTTGAGAAACAAGTTTGTATCAGTCACAAACTGATCCAATACCTACCAATACGTCTTCAAAAACATTTCGGGAATTCTTAGTTAACATTATCATTTATTTGGTATTTTGCCAGATTTTCTTGACTTCATTTACGTCTGCTTGTCTTGTCATTTTTTTAATGAAACACCAAACTGATTCTCAAACGTGGATATAACATTTGTGTCTTTAATTTAAATTATATGATTACTTACCATTTCAAATTTTGTAGTACTCATTTACTTATTTAAAAAAATTTGAAAACATGATAGCTTAACTCTCCCTTCCCGGTGATGTGTAGCTAGTACACATGGCATCTAATAACTATCTCCATAAATATAATAAATTATGGGTTAAGATTTTCGGTATTCTTCCGTTATACATTTGCGAATCGGTAAAAATATTTTTTTATTCAATAATTAATGCTTACCGGGAACAGAAAAAGTATTTTATCAAAAATCGGAGATAAATCACCAAACAATCGAAATTACAATATTTTGAGATTATCCAAATGTATGTATACAAAAGACTGATAAAGATTAACAAATTACTACAGGGATGGAGAACATTTTAGAAAAGGGAATATGGAAGTCTAGGCATTTACGGGGCTTATGATGTCATTGGCTGGTTTGGTGGCCACTTAACACTGTTCTTAAAATATTCTCCATCCCTGTTGTAATTTGTTAATCTTAATGACTCCCTAGCGGGTGAAATCCAGTCTTTTGTCTACAAACATTTGGACAGACTCAAAATATCGTGATAAAACCAACTGGTCCAAGAAGTTTAAAAATTGAAAAATTGTTTTCTGGTGTTGCCTAGCATGTGAAATAATTCAATCTGATGAATCTTTTCACAATATTAAAGGTTTCAGCTCTTTAACTTCACTAAAATCGACAGATGGAAGAATTGAAGAAATATGGATGTTCAAACATAAGCAAAATGGTTAAGTTTACTCAGTGTGTAAAGTTGCCACTTAAGCCAGCCAATGACAGGTCATAAATCCTGTAAATGCCAAGACTTCCATATTCCCTTCTTTAAAATGTTCTCCATCCCTGTTTTAATTTGTTAAACAATAGAAAGTTTACCATTGTTTCGAATGTTGCGGAGTACATAGTAAAAGAGTAATCCTTATATATAATAGTCTCACACACTCTTTACGTCTCACTCTCAATAATACAGGTATATTCGGGAGCGAGATACAATTTTACGCGTCATACGCGCGAACAACAAAGTTTCTAGTACTTCTCCCAGACGCCAGTTAGTCGCTCTCCGATTCTCGTCAGGGGCGGTTCTTTCGCCCGCGCTAGGAGCATGAGCTAATGTTTCTTTCATGTTTTTAGCAATTAGATTAAAAATATCACTTTTGATTTCAACTATGAATAATTTAATCAATTTTGTATGAATATTACATTTTTCTAATTTAAAATCTCTCATTTTTTGCATTTGTAATGACTACACAGCACCGTAACACGCATATGTTTTTGGGACAGTAAGGGAAAGGTTAATGAAAACTCAAATAAAATGTCTACCTTGTCCATTTCAACTCTCAATAAAAACATAATTATTGTAATTATATGAAGGTGTTGTATTATTAAATTAACTAATTGCCATTTGTCTGCTGTTTAATGATAACCCATGTTAACGTGTGAACCAATTACGTTAACACTAATTATATTGTAATTAGGTATCTGAAAGAAGGCATGTTAATTATCAATTATGTGAGTAAATTAGGAAAATACTGGTGCTCGTATTATTGTCATTGGCGTTTTGAACAACTGTTTTTGTAGTTACAGTGGCTATTTTTGTTGTTGTGTAGAGAAAAATATATTTTCACTTTTGAGCAGATGTGATTTATTGATAGATTTGGCTTCGGTGAACATTTTTTACGAGAGTTGTCAGCCCGTGACTGAAAACAGCTCCTTAGTGACGTTCACTGGTTTATAGAAGTATTGGTTCAGATGAATGAATCGAACTTCACGGTGAATCAATGGTGTCTCTAAATACTGCGACCTTGAATGATAACTGTGATTGGTATTGGCAGCTATGGCAGCTGTTAGTTGTGATTCAGCAGTGAAAGTGGAGAGACCTTGTCACAGTTATATTTGGCCTTTAGTATTGTTTTATCTCACGTGTCTAAAACGATATTAATTCCAGTATATACTAGGTATATGATTTGATAATATTTTAAACTAAATTGATAGGTATAGGTATTTTAATCTAAGTATATGAAATTTGTTTAAAAAAACACTAGTTTTGTTAAAGACAGCTATTACTAAGGTGCTAGACTTTGGAATAAGCCACCTCTTCATATAAAAAATGCACCGTCTCTAGCCACCTTCAAGAAACGCATGAAACATTACTATAAATCATCAGAATCCTGAACTCTCTGTATTTTAGTGTTTTAAAAAATATTTTTATCCCTTTTCTTTCCTTCGTTCCGCTTTCTCTCCTTCAATACTCATTATCTGATTCCTTATTCTTTAATATGTATAGCATAATGTACCCCCTTAAGCAAATATGTGCAAACCTATCTCCCAATTTAAATCAGCTTATTTTTAATTAATTAGGTTTTTAGATGTATATATTTTCGTTTTTTAGTACAAATTTTTGACCAACTCTTCTTTTGATTAGTCTGTTTTTTGGTTGGCTGGAAGATATTTCTTTTAGCAATAAGTCCGCCAAAGTACTTACTCTTTGTACTTGAAGTTTTAAAATAAAAAATAAAATAAAGAAGTTAATTTTTGATTCATAAGTAAGTACATACTTATAATGGTTTGGAAAAGTAAAACAAATGATATCTTATAACCACTCTTTTAGATTATTGATAACTGTGTATTTCGGCCTATGTACTTATAATTGTCTGCCTCTTGGTGTAGTGTTCAGCGCGTTTGCCTATCGTGTAAGAGGTCTCAGGTTCGATTCCCGACATAATTGAGATGAAAATTTTATTTAAAAAGTGGTTTAACACTACAATATTTCATAGTCCCTGTAAGACTAATCGTCGTACCTTCATCTAGTAAAATGATCAAGATACTCTGCGATTGGTGTACCAATGTACCACCATTAGGTGCGGAAAGGGAATGATGATGATGTGTACTTACCGGTTTTGAAATAAGCTTATTTTGAAGATGAAATTGATTAGCCATTGAAACTATGAATGCATTAGATTTATTGTAATTTTCATTTTAAATTATGCACTTTGTGAACTCTAGACTTTTTTTTTAACAGAGATAAAGCTGTTAAGAATATGTAAGTATAGGCATTTACAGAGCTTATGATCCGTCATCCGCTGGATTACTCCAATTTGATTTATATTTTCTAATAGTGAGTTATTTACAACTCGTTGAAAATGGCCACTAAAATTGAAATATTTGTGCAAATCATAAAAACCCTAACATATTTAAAAAATATATATTTGTACATAATATCAATTGTGCATTGGCGGGCTTATTGTCAAATGTCAATTTCTTCCAACCAACCAATAAAATAAAATATAAATTTTATATTTGAAGCACTAACTTTGTGGTTATTCATTATAATAAAATAAATACAACAACTTTGTTTTTAACCACTATTTTTTTTTTCCACCGACCGGTTTCAAAGAAAACAAGCTTCTTCGTCAAGGTTTACGTAATTAATGAATTATTTCCTATTTTATTTTATTCATGTTTACTAAATACTACACATTGAGCTAATAAATCAAGTTTTTTTTCTAAAAGGGTGGTAGTTTGAGATGGATATTTTGGAAACTAGACAGGAGTGGACTAAAATAAATATTGTTTATTTGGTTATTAATTATTTTTTCCCTATTATGAATGGCCTTTTTAATTTCTAAGATTTCCAAGTTGTTTAATTTTAATATTTTATTTTCATTTTATTTTATAATTTATTTTTAATAAAGTAGGAAATATTTCATTAGTAACGTAAACCTTGACGAAGAAGCTTTTTTGCTTTGAAACTGGTTGGTGGAAAAAAAAAAAAATAGTGGTTAAAAACAAAGTTGTTTTTATTTATTTTATAATAAAATAAAAGTTTAATTTTTATAATTCAAGTTACAAAACGTATTCAATAGAAAATAAAAAAGTTAAAGATATATAAAAATAGAAATAACTGGATTTGTATAAAAATACCCTTAAATCAATACTCAATAGGAAAAGGGAAAAAAGAGGAAAGAGAAAAGGAGGAGAGATTAAGGAAGAGAAAGATGTTTCTTCAAACATGTTTTAAATAGAGATACTGTAGTAACATCTTTGATGGTGGATGATTTTATTTCAATAGTAGATGTTGCTAGTTTGCTCCATACTTCCATTCTCTAATATCTGAAATGTTTATCCAAAGCCAAGCTTATATATATTTTTTAATTTCTTGGCAAAGCACCCAAATTTGAGTGATGTATGCCGTAATTCACTGTAATTTACTAAAGTTATTGTTGCAATAATTATTAACAAAAGAATTCAAGTAAGTTGACAATATTTAATGATTGGATCACAAGTACTCAATTTAAAAAACAGGGCTGAATAATAAATATATTTAATTTAATACAAATAATTTTAATTCTCTTATAAATTTTGTTTATTAGAATATACATTGTGTATTCAATTAAAAATATTTTTGGGGTCCGGAGAATGAAAAGGAATAACATACCCCTCCATCTTAAATAGTCGTAAAGAACGAAACTATTTAAAAAAATAATTATTTATATAAAAATACATATTAGAAAAAAATATGTATATAATTATAAATAATTACTATACGTAAGTTATTAATAAAATAATCAGGAAAATATTATAAAATAAAATGTAAGGAACAGAAAAAAAAATATTTGTGGCAACCCTGCCGGCAGACAGTAAACTAAAACAAAAAAAAAATATTGAAAAGATCTTATATGAATGTTATTGTTGTACGATTCCTTAGCACTTAATATGTCCACCCTCTAGCACTGAGCACTCGGGGATAAACTGAGCATAATAAATAAAATTGAAAAATGCCACTACCTTTAGGCAGAATGGTGAATGCTATACAGTGTGCAAAGCAATCACTTGATCCGGCCGATGACAGATCATAAGCTTTGTAAATGCCTAGACTTCCCTGTTCTCAACACCTTCATCTCTGTTAAAAAATATAATAAAAACTGATGTTGATATGTATTCCGTCAGGGTAAGCCCAGAATTTGTCTTTAAAAATTTGGACATACCCAAAGTATTGTTTACTAATAAATTATATTGTATAATTCATTTAAGTAGCGTGAATAAATGCATGATTTAAAAAAAATTAGGTCTTTAGTTAACTACATTTTTAAAATTGATTTGTTTAATTTGGGGGGGGTGTGTTTGTTTGATTGGCTATTTGACATGTAATTTTTGTTCAGGCTTTTTTTATTACAGTAAGTATTTAATATACTGTACAGGGCCAAAGTTCATTCACGGAGACTGGACTGCTGTACTGCATTTCACACCATGGTAAAAATCGTAGCCGCTGAATATTGTTTTTTAAATACAAAAGAATATAGTGAACGTCGATCCACCTTAATATTACCGTGCCGTGTGAATTCGGACAATATGTGTGAAATGGGTCATTCTCTTTCGGATATCACAGCTGGTTTGTTGATTCAGAAATTCTAGTAATAACGAACACACAGTAGACTCATGTAATAAATAATCAGTACTTATAATATTCTAATTCAGGGCTCATCACTAGGCTTGGGATAAGGGTAGATTGATTATATTTACTGTTTGGCTTTACCAAATTTGGCTTACGTATGTTGGTACTGTTTAAAAAATTGATATCTGCTTGATGCATGACGGTATGCACCATATGGCATTTAATAGGGAGAATATTTGATAGAAAAAATCGCGTTTCCGTATATTTTAGGGTATATACAAAGTTTTAATATAATTTACCTAAATAAATATAATTACTTAGCTCCAGATGTTTCATTATCAGTTTCATCATATTCCACAGTATTTATGAAAACCAGAAAAAGTAATATGCCATACAAAAAATGACTTATCTGTACCTAATATTAATCATGGGTATTATAAGAAAATGTCAACTAGATAACATTGACAGCATTCAATATTATTGTTTCAAAGGATTTCATTTGGGTTGAATGCAAGCGCAGTTGTAATCTAAAAAGTCCGATTGATAATATTTAAAAGTCCTAACCTATGCAATCAATTTCTATTTCGAGTGCCCTTATTAAATGTCGCGTGTTTGAGACTAATCCAAATGTAAATATTGCAACTTAAATAATTATGTTTATTGTCACTGTTGTTCATCGGGTTACAAGCTGCTTAAATCGCAATAATGTTTTGAAAATATCATTATTATACAGTCATTTCTGTCCACTGCTAGTCATAAACTTCTCCCATATTCCTCCATATATTCATGTCTTGCGCTTTCTGCATCCATTCACTATTATATCATTCATCACTCCTTATATCATCTGACCATTGTGTAGGGGGTCTCCCTCTACTTTTTTGTCTTTGCGAGGTTTCCACTCGACTACCATTTTGGTCCATCTTTGGTCTTTTAGTCTGGCAACATGTCCCGCGAGTGACCATTTAAGTCTTTTCTTTAAGGAGTACGTCCCTCGCTACCGACCTTCTACGTATCTCGGTGTTTCTTATTCAGCTCGAGAGTTTTATATGTAGCATGGCTCTTTCATGTTTTCTCTGTGCTACACGGAGCTTCTTTATAGTCGATTCGAGTGCTAGTGTTTTTGCTTCATATGTCGATACTGGAAGTATACATTGGTCATATACTCTGGGTTTGAGACTTTGGGGAATGTTAAAGAACTTCTTCAGATTGATTTATTAGATAATTCATGCTAGGCAATTTTTTGAGACTTGAAACCTTTAGAAAGTAAATGATAATAAATTAGACGCTTTGTTTTTGATTCAGTGTCAGTTCAAATTAAACATTTTTTCATGTGAAGTTTAGTGTTTGAATCCAAACTCTGCTGGAATTTTTTATTCTAATTTCTATCTGATTACTTATGTTAGAAAAGTTGAAACAAAAAATGAAACAATATAGGTTATAACTAATCACATAAAAATTTGTTAAAAAAAAAAATTGCCATAGGTATATTTTGTGCTAGAATATTTTCTCTTAATTTTAACTTATTGACTATTCTACCTGAAAATTTGAATTTTTTTTTATGATAGTTTTATTTTGTAAATACTTATGTATCTATATATTTTTTATTTTGTTTAGGTATTTTGAGAAATGTCAACATTGAGGTAGAAACTATTAAGTATTCATTATTCATAATTTTTTATTTTTATTTACAACACTGAATTATTAAATACAGTCAACCGGCTTCGGGTTATAATACGCCTTGAAAACGAATCTGACAATCTGAAATTGGTTGAAATAACTTAATTGTTCAGTGCTGTAAACAAATTGAAAAGGTATTTTACAAAAAAATAATATTTTGATGCAGAAAATAATGTTTATGGTTTTTTAAAAATGACTGTTAATTTTTTAAACAGGTGTGAAATCATGCGAAGTCTCACGCCTGGGTCTATTGTTAAATCATTTATGACTAAATCGGCCTTGTGGCATATTATGGTGCAAATAGAAATCGTATATATGTCGCTGCCGAATAGTTAAATCAGCCACTCAATTGCGCGGCTAGGCTGTTGATTGAATGCCGGCATTCAATCAAATAGCTAATGGATGCTTAGCTAAAATGTTGAAAGCAACGATTTACAAAAGGGCTGAACGTCGCTTAGCCTGTTTAATTTTGTTTTAGTGGCTGATTTAACCATTTGGCGGTGACATATATACTGTGTGTTTCCCTGTGATGTATTATATTAAAATAGATGATTAGAGATGTAATTGATAACAAATATAAATAAATGTTCATTGTGGCGTATAATATAGATTTTTATGGGAAAAAATACACTAATTTGACATCAATGAGGTCAGCTCCCCCACTTTATACTGCACATTGCATCTGAAGACTTCTTGGCAGTAAAAATACAAAGATAAATAGCTCATTACCGGATGAGAAAAGTTGCCCGAAGAAGCTCTCTATAATGTGGTAGCTTTAATATCTTTATGCTGAAAAAAAAAACCAGAAGTACGAAGTATGTTTTTCTTTGGATTGAGGAAAGAGTGAAGTGTAGTCTCGACTGATTGGGATTAAATGAACTGGATATTAGCAATTTGCCAAAATGATTCTGAACCTTTAAAAAGCCCTGAAATTTTTTTGGAAGCCACTGATTTATGTATCTGACAGGACCTAAAAAAAATCTTGGATAGTAAGGAGAAGCTCCATTCTGTATTCATAGAGAGAAGTAAAGGGACAAAATGTGTTCAGAAGATTGATTAGGAGTCGATAACAATAAAAAAATAATGTTTCATTAAATTTGATTGTGAGGCCATTAATCCTCGCACTTTTAATCTTTGGATGTATAGCCTATTGTAATGGGTGTGGTAATGCGCACACAGCACACAGAAATAATCAGCCATCTTAGTCAACTAAATGATTAATTAATGATTTATCAATAAATAATTTTAAAAGTTAATTTTAGTAATCTATCCAACTGCTCTTAAAAAAAAAACATTAAACAGTAAACAGTCTGTATACGCTTGGCTACTGTAAAATAATATTTTTGAATTTTATTGTAAGCAGTAACAAGACCGAGGAAGTGGTCCCTCAGTGAGTAAAGATGCATCGCGCACGCACGGTGCTTAACCAGCTCACTCCTAGACTTGGTGACAGGTACTTCGCCACCTGGCTCCTCAAGAAGACACCATCACAGGTTAAATCTCTCATATATTCCATTAGTACTTAATTCATTCTCGTTTGAAAACTCCCAATAATTTTAAGCATAATTATTATTTAAGTTTTTTGCTTTTTGTAATAAATAATGTTAAATATAGGTACAAAATGCAATATTACGTAAACAAAATAAATCCCACTAATGCATGGCCTGTGTGTGGGTACACATTTTTTTTTATTCGGCAAAGGATACTGGAAGAATACAATATTTATCAAAAATTTCAAAAAGTGATAATATTAAAACCATAGAATTAAGAATAGTCCAGAAGGAGCGTAGAATCATATTTGAATACATCGGACTGTGTCCAAAAATCCCCCCACTTTTGCCGCGCGCATGCTTGAAGTCGCCGCGTAATGTTGCCAGATCGCGAAAAATATAACCATAACACAAATATAAGATAATTATATTTAAAAAAAAGCAATTTGTTAATTTCTCTAAAATCTTATTGTGCATGTGGAACCATTGATTGACACAACAGAGTAGATAAGTAAAGGGTCATTTAAGAAGAGTAATTGAATCAATGAACTTGGAACTTAAAAATAAATAAAAATATATTTTACCTAAACTGGATATTTTTTTTCATGTCATGTTAAATAATATTTGATGTTTTAAATATAAGACATAAAACAATACTTAAAAAATACTATTTGGTCTCCATATCCTAACAGAATATTCAATGTGTTTTGAAAAGGAAACGAGATGGATGTAAATAATGTTTAAAATATATTTATTTAAATTTAACCTACCTTATTTGGAAAAGCTCTTTTGCTTAATCTTTTCAACCCACCTTTTGTGTCATAAATACATTTCTCCTCAAAATGCATTGAGCAAATTATGCTTCGCTTTGTTTGTTTCCAAAACTCATCTCGCCGTACTCTTTGTATTATTTTTATCCACTCTGTTTTCCTTATTTCATCAGCAGGAAAGCTAAAATTCCTCTCAATCAATTAAAACCAATGTTCTTATTAATAAAAAGTAGCGTAAAAAAAACACTACCCTGGCAACACAAACAAAATGTCCATTTTGTTTTCTTTGACAATCTGACAGGTGGAAAAATAATATTTTTTTTGAGTAATGCATACTTACACATGAAATGTGATTCCATTCTGTTTCTTGTTGATCCCAGCAGCATTTCTACACTTTAAAATAACACAACACGGCATAGTTGAATTCAAATCGGGAGTTGCGTGCTGAGCGACGTCTACAAAGAAACTACTGGGTCAAAATGTAAAACTACTCGTTTAAGAGTAGTTTAGTCACCTTCTGTTAGTCACTCCGGTTTCTGGACTATTCTTAATTCTATAGTTAA
This sequence comes from Micrasema longulum, assembly GCF_059751315.1. Taxonomy (NCBI): domain Eukaryota; kingdom Metazoa; phylum Arthropoda; class Insecta; order Trichoptera; family Brachycentridae; genus Micrasema; species Micrasema longulum. The sequence continues at coordinate 18,256 of NW_028277624.1, forward strand.
AACAAATGTTATCTAATAAAAATGAAAAATAATGTAACTAAATATAAAATACATGCTGTACATTAAAAAAGACATACACGAAAAAAATTAACTAATCCAAACAAATTCAAATTATTAATCTCTCTCATAATAATATTTAACTATCCTTGAAGAATGCATTGAACAGTTTTAGAAATATAAAAAGTGAGTATATGAGTATACACTGTTGATAGTAAATTTAACTGATAACCTAAGTTCAACAAGTTATAAATGCCTTTACATTGTTGAATCTGGCACCTTATCAATATATGCCCATATTTGTATGTAATAATAATAATAATTGTTAGTTAATTTTTGAAATAATATAATAGATTTCATTTTAAATTTGTGAAATTCCCATGTATACTTATCGTCTAATATAAAAAAAAGTGTCATTATATGATAAGTTACCTGAAAAAAACAAAAGAAATAATTCGAAAATTTAAATCGATTAAAAAAGAATTGGTATGAACTAACTAAATAAAGTATACTTAATAAATACATACAGGCTGATCGCGGGGGATACGTTCTGGACATGGCCACGATAAGCAAAATTTCGCGATCAACGGGGCATTTTTCACAGAACTATCAGATATTTTTCAGCTGATAATATGTCTACATGCAAAAAATATTGCCTTATAACAAATCCGCACTCGCCGTGTTTATGATCGACTGGGGTTACCTGTATATGTATACTGTATTAGTATTGTTGGAATTGTAAGGTTGAACATTCGCTTCTCTTTAATGTATAATTTGATGTTTGTGTTACAGGCGCCATGTGTCACGGTCACCCACAGCCCGCGACGACATGTTTCTGCTGCTGCGACCGAACCCTTCCTCAACGGCTCCAGTGGAGCGTACGTGGAGGACATGTACAATTCGTGGCTTGCTGATCCCAAGTCCGTCCACGCTGTGAGTATTGTCAAAAGCCAAGAAAATCACTAGAAAAATATTGAAATATATTTTTGAAAAGCACGAAACAAAAACGATTTTCATTTCATCTTCATTTTTATTAACTGATATTCATATTAATTTAGTGTGTCATTCAAAATATAATTAATCAGTTGTTATTTATTTTACATTAAGACAAGTGAATAAACAGCAACAGTTAGAAAAAACTGAATTTGCTTTATGATTCGTAATAAAGCAGATTTTACTAGGTAATAATTAGTCTTTACATGTATTTTTTTTTTGATTTTATTTATTCTTAAAAATAATTACAAAAAGCATGTGTGGGACTTTACCGAAATACAACTAATTTGTATATTATAGGTTATTTCCTTTAAACAGAGACCACATTTTCTTAGAATCCCATTTTATGGGTTGCTATTTGACTGCATAAGAAATCACAATAATCCAAGTCAGCTTATGCAAAGTGGCATAAACGAATTACATTTGAAAAAACCTAAGGGTGATAGAAATCAACAACAGTGAAAATTTCAATGGCAATATCAATTTATAAGATAAACAAAAGTCATATAAAACAATCTGATAAGATAAACCAATGTTTCAACTTTTATGTTAGATCACAATTTTGCATTTCTTTTACGATGCAGGATTTTCAAGGTTTCAATGTATTTTTTATCTTTTATTATTTTGTCATTAACTTTACGGAATGCCAATTGGCTACAAAAGCTGTTTATTTGTTTTACTCATCCATTATTGAATATGTGACGTAAAACTAATTTTTAACCAGTAATTTGTGTAGTTATTAAATTAAAAATGTTTTATTCTTCCTTTATTGATAATTTACCTTTTCTTAATGATTTGGTGCTTTTCAGAATGTCACATAAAAATATGCTTAGTTATTTTTTATAAAGATATTTTGTTTTTAGTCGTGGGATGCATTCTTCCGCAATTCATCAGGCGGCGCAGCACCGGGTTCTGCCTACCAAGCCCCCCCCAGCTTGGCTGGTTCCCCACGCAACACACTACCCCTCTCTGCCCTAGTACCTTCAGGCGGATTCTCGTCACCTTCTCTTTCAGGTTAATACCATATTTCTGGTAGTATCATAACTAATTATTATTTAAGCTTCTGTTGGAAAAAACTTGATGCCAATGAAGTTTTCCAAATTGCAGTCATTACTAAAGATTGCTCACGTATTTTAAGCATTTTACATTTACAACAATAAACATCAATTTATACTTTTATGAAACAAACCCATTTAGGATCTAATTAATTAAAACCCTAAAAAACTTTATGAATACCCGAATACAATCTTAAATTAGAAATAAAACCTTAATATTCTGTTCGGTTTATTCCTGAAAATCAATGTACGTACGAAGATAAAAAATGATATCCTTGTTTAACCTATTTTTTTATCTCGTTGGTGCTAATTTTACAATTAAAACGAATTTGTTTTAGGTTCTCCGGTAAACGAAAAAATTATTGACGACCACCTTGCTGTACAGGCAATCATTAGGAGTTACCAGGTGAATCTTGTTAAATCTCTCACTTTTATTAGCGTGATTCATTTTGCATCCGCTAGTCCCCTTTCTGAACAGTGAAATGTGATTATTTAGTGAACCTATTTCACGTGGCCACATAGAAGGTATCTCAGTGTAAGATATATGTATTCCAAGCATACTGAGGTAAAATCCACTGTTTTATATTATCTTTTAGCTATTTATCTGGAACGAGAGTCTTCATACAACATCGATAGGACTTGATTATTTTATTATGAACCACGTTTCATAATAAGTCGATGTAAGCTTTGTTCGTTGGAGGAACGTTTATCACTATACCATCTCCCCCTCATGTGTCGATGTTATTTGTATTATTTTATCTATGTTTTATGTTGCTGATGTATAAGGAATGCATTGCACTCATATCACTACATACTGTTGTAAGATTCCACGGATAAATAATATTATCAATTCCTTTTCAATTTGAATTATAATATGAAATTATTTCTTTTCATCAAGAAACAAGCCAATGATCAATATAAATAATTGCATGATATAATATTGTATTTTAAAATGACGGGGTATTTATTAATTATAATTAATAAGCTGTTTTAAAACTGAAAATACGTATATTATAATATTACAATGCATTTAATAAGCTAAAAGACATGGCTCTTGCATGTGCCAATACAATATGCCAATTTATATTTTTGGATATATTTCCCATTCATGATCGTACGTCAAAAAGTTGGAAATATTATTTTACAATTATAAATTATGGTAATCATAAAATCAAATATGTATTTGAGATTATGATTTAATTATGTCTAATGAGGCATGTTTCAAAATTATACAAAATGTCTCCTTCGGCACAGGACCCCACCCCAGTAAGGAACATTAACATTAACTTTAATGTAGAAAAAGTAATACATATATTTTTAAAAAACAAATAAATAATAAACAAATATTTGCATCTAATAAACTTACTATAGTAGTAGTGACAAAATATTTTATGTGTAGAAAATTAATTTTGTCAAGTTTGTATTTTTATTCAAGTCTGTTGTATTTTTGTCTATTGATATTAATATTCTTAGTAAAATTTTTGTTGGTGCGCTTATCTTGACCCTAAATTCTGTAGATATTTAAATAAATTAAAAAATATAAATTCCCCAAATTGAAAATGTCAGAATGAACATTTAAAAAGTAGAATTCTGTATTTCTGTCTCTGAACAGAAAACAGGGATGAAAGTAGGCTGAATGCTGTTGAAATGCGATCTCTCAGAAGAATGTGTGGTAAAACTATGTACGATGGATACACAAATGTTGAGATCCGTACATTATGTAAGGCTGAGACAAGCATTTTGACAAAATCAAGAAAGGAGCTCTGCGCTGGTTTGGACATGTAGAGCGAATGGACAGCGAAAGAACGGCTAAGAATATTTACAATGCGAATGTGCGGCATGAGAAGATGTATGAATGTAGATGAAGCAAGATCTGTATGCAAAGATAGAGTGATGTGGTGTTCTATCCTCTCTGCCTACCCTTACGGGAAAACGGCGTGATGGTTTGTTGTCATTGTTGTTGTTGTCTCTGAACAATTGTTGCATCAGTGCAATACAGTAGGTTAGGTTAGGTTATCACTATCTGATTCACCTGCGCTTTATTTAAACCTTGCTACATAGTACATTTATGTGTCACTGATAAATATTGGAAGAGATGTTGATTTTTTCAATTAGAGCACACTAAATATGTCAGTCTGTGTCCACTGACAAAATAATGGAACGAGGAAGTTCAAAATTATGTATTTGTTAATAGACTCATACTACGCCTAAATAAATTATTTGTTGATAAGACTCATACTATGCCAAAATAAATCATTTCATTTTTATGTATCATATTATCATCGCTATAATTTTTTTAAGTTTTTTACTTTTGAAAATCTGCGCTGAAACTTCGAAATTACACCATCGTGATGTTACGAGTTCAGGTCAGTGAGTGTTATTGACATTTAAAAGTTGAACACTGCACAGTTATAAACACAAATTATTTACCGTTCATTTGGAATACTCGATTTGGAATATTTTTGTATGTCCGGCCCTTCGAGCACGGAAACGGAGAGCGCATCAAAACACTTAAGGCACTTAACAATCCCATTTCGATCGTGACTGATTTACACGGTAAAATTTCATATGACTTCTCAAAACTACTTTCTTTTATAGACCTCTTCTCAATTAGGAATAAAACAAAACCTCGCTACTTTAATTTAAGTAAAGAGCTAATAGTGGTAAAGGGAATCATGCACAAATTACACTAATTTAGTCAGGGTTGAGGGATGAGTTCCGTAATGGTTTGGTTAATATTATTTGTTAATGTCTTACGTTTATTCCTTTTGCTCAAATAATGTTGTTTTAAGCTTTTTTCTTGAATGAAATAAGGAAAGGTTTGAACATGAATGATTCCGAGTATTCAGCTACTTTACAAGGAGGAGCTAATAAGATGTAGGTTAAATAAGAGGCGGTTTTATGCAAATGGTTGGGCTAACAGAAATATCTACTAATATCAAACCAAATAATAAAATATTTTTTGTTATAAGTTAATTCGAGATACAAACATAATAGGTATCGGTTATTATTGGTGTTACTGCTAGTTTTTTTATTCTATCATACCATTCTGAAAAATTAAATAAATAATAAAATATTACGATTGCATTGTAGCATCAATCTTATAATTTCCAGTACCTACGATAGGCTTGTATCATTATTCTTGTTATTTACACATTTGAAAATACTTTTAGATTGGCTATTTATATCCCTAGAATTTTATCATTTATAGAATATTTTACCTTTCAATATTATAATTAAACCCCTTTTATAAAGAATTTCAGTAAAAAATCAAATATTTTTCATAATTTAAGTATAAAAACCATTTTGTCATGAATACTAAAAAACAATACAAAAACAACTGAAATTCTTTATTTTTGGTATTTTTATTATTATAATAATTAATTTGCTTGGCTTCCTTCAACAGATTTTATCATATCTAGGTAAAAAATATTTTTATATGGAAATTATTGCGAGTTGTTAAATTTTACAAAAAAGGAAATTGATTAATATTTCAAAAAATATATTATGGATTGATTTTCAAGCTATTAGACAATTTTTAAAAATGGTTACCTGTTTATGACGTGTTTTCCCAAGTGTTGTAATGTATGCTAGCCACATATATACATAATCTCATTAAGGAGAATTCTTACTCTTCAAAATGAGTACACATATACATAGATGTATTGCTTGATATATATAGAGCCCATTCACATTGCACATAACTAACAAGAGACTGAACAGCTCCAATTGTAACGTGTATGATAATAATGTATTATGTAACAAGGATTGAGTTGAAATGAGTTATTTATTTATCCTCTGACTTAAAAATGATATTAGAATGTATACTAAGTTTGTATTTCGATATATGAGTTCTCCATATATTAACCCATTGGACGCGGATGACTCGTGCATAAGTCACAAATTTCTTCCGCAATAAATAAGTGAAAACATACTAGAAGAGGGCGAAACTTATGGGTTAAAAATCTCAGATCTTAATAATATTGACATCTTGTAAAGTCCTTAGCTTATCAAACAAAGATTCAAAGGCCCTAATTTGGACTTAATCATCTTCCAGCGTTCGGCTGCAAATTGTTTGAATTTGATAATAATGACACTGCGACGGCCAGCGCAGGCTTATAATCGTAATATTCTTTGGTTTAAAAAATATATGTATATAAATATAACCTGCTTTAAATTTTATTTTTTTCATAAGCAAATGTTTTTGATATTGTAGGTACTGAAAATTTTGAAATTATTTGAAGAAACAATATTTTTATTGACGATTCATTTAAACTTTAGATTTGTATTCATAAATATTTGTAGTCATACCAAGTGACTTTTATGGCTTCATAAAATGATAAATTTGAATTTTGGAAATGTGCATTTAAAAAAAAAAACCTATATTAGTCTCAAAACTTTTTAATGTTATACACTTAAAATACATTTTTATTTTGATAAAATATGACAATTTTTCCACTAATAATAAGGACTGGCAGGAGGTTGACACATACTTTTTGAACTCTTATTTTAGAAATTCAATTTTCTAATTAAAATTTGTTGCCACTTAAATATGTATTTTTTAGTATTTTTTACTCTATTTGTAAGGAAAAAAAAAAAAAAAATATTATTTAGTATGAAATCTATGTTTGCACTGTCTTATAGTTTTATTTAGATTAAAAAGCTCATTTCAACTCAAGTTTAGTTATCCCCAAAATAATAGTCTTTATAACCACCATTCACTCATATTGTATGTTCTATGAGCCCGGTTGTTGAGAGTTATATTCTGTGTGCCCCAATATCAGTCATCCTTGCTTTGTATTTTAGATTCTTAGTTGTATTTTGCCCTGTTTACACCGATGCTTATTGGAAAGGGGTCACCACGTTTCTACACACCATGTGTGCTGATATTTTTATTTTGTCTCGAGAATAGTGTTAACTTTCTACTAGAATTAACTCTCAAATATTTTTTTACTTGACTGACATAAAACCAGATATCGTGAATCTTTTGAGAAAGAAATATAAATCTGGTCATTTACAAGGCTCGTGACCCGTAATTTTCTGGTTTGAATAATCACTTTACACACTGTGCAACACTCACCATTTTGTCTGTTGGAATGTACATATTATTTCTGCAATTCTTCCATCTGTTCACACTTACTGTAATAAAGGTTTTAGATCTTTTACTTCATAAAAGTCAACAGTTAAAGTACTCCCTTCACACACCTGAAAATGTTTTAGAAACCGAGGGTCTTTTTGTTGGTTTTGCTCACACCTCAAACAATTTTTTTTTGTCAAATATTGAGTTACTTTTTTAAATTTTAAGTGTAAAGTGATTATTTAAGTAAATCAATGCCGATACTTAGTTCTTTCTTGAAAACGTTTTCAATATACATATGTTAGATATTTGGGGATGTGACTATACTGTCGGGGTATAGGGCTAGACGGTAGTGTCAGGCTCAGGTGCAATGTGGGCGGGCTCTAAAGGGAAATGCATGGCGTAGTCTCGCGGGCATCTCGGGGCAGACCTGGATCCGCTGGGCATCAAGCAAGCTGAGAAGGATGTCTCTGTTTCCGGGAAGGCGCTGGCCTGTGAAGCTGTTGTGCGCCAGTACATGCAGTTTGGTATGCACACACATTCCTGTCATCCCACGTGGCCCTTCCACTTACACGATATCTCAAGTCATGCCGAGGAAAATTATATTGCAGTTGATAAAACTCCAAAGTTTATAATTTTGATACACGATTAAACTTCTCTATTTCTTTATTGACCTTCAGTTCTTAATTAACCAGTTTTGAAGATGTCCGTTTATGCGTAAGTTTTGTTGCTCAATAAAGAAAGAAGTAAAACTAAACCAAGAAGTTTGATTGATACTTTGCATGAAAAATATAACAAAGCAAGAAAACACACGTGAACACGCAGCACCTATTTATTCATTTACATATTAAAAACTTTATACCTGTTATTCCCTTTATAAAAAAAAGTAGCGGAGTTGTAAAGATATTACACCCATTTTATTTTTTTTATTGAAATTTTATGTTGAGTTGGATAATTTTACTTTTTTAAAATAGGTAACAATTATTCATTTAAAGAACTCAAAATATTACAAGTGTGTGCTATAGGTAGCAACATTTTTAAGCTTTATATCAGCATTGAAATTGCATTTTACTATAAATTTTACTTTGAAATTTAAAAAAAAAATATCCGCTTGATGTTATTTTTGTTTCAAATTCGATGATAATTTTTACTGAGCTCAGGAAAACACGCTTCAAAATTTACTTTATTTTTTTATTATAAAAAAAATTACATAATCATGCTTGTAAATTTAAACAAAATATGAGATTGGTTTTGTATATTTGTATTATATTTTCCAATTTCACTTGTGTAAATGGAAGGACTCAACGTGACTAGTTTATTATAAATCATTTAAATATGTTTTAATTGTGTAATATTTAAAAAAATATATTTCAATACTTAACATATTCAAGTGATTTATAAATTAATCATTGTATATTATTTAAAATACAAATATTCCTGCTTTGATCATCATTAGTATAGTTTAACAGAACTGTATGCCGCTTCGTAACTTATGGTTTCTAGTAATACTATAACATAATTTCAGTGAATGAAGCTTTTTGAAATCAATTATTGTCTCATGAATAATATATTATGCCCGTTTATTATTATATAATGTTGTCTAATACGTACATACTTTTATCTCAAATATTCCTAACCAAAATGTTCAACTTAAATACATATTCAAATCTTAGATTGAATATAATTTGAATATTCTTTAATGTAGGTACGGCGCGTCAAAATGTTTAATAAGCCTATGTTAATGTGTTAGTGTCTGTCGGTGAACCAAGTAAACATACACATTTCTCGTGTGTTAACAGGCACACTGGAATTATTTATTTGAAAACTTATTGTAACATAAAGCAGAGGCTATTGAAGATTTGAATGGACTGTACATTCCTATGTAAAAACTTGCTTATCACTATATTTATAACTAACGCATATAATGTATGTAAATACAACGCTTTATGCTTTTCCTTTATCATTTAATTTTTTTTATGTATGATTTGTAACACATTTTTTAAATTTAAAAATATATTTATAATTCGGGGTTGATATTTTACGTCGACATGCTGTAAATATTCGTATACAGCGATTGGGAAATAAATAGGTTCTATCATATACATAGATATGGTTGTGAATGTTTACACATCTAGGACACTGGGTTCAAGTGTATGTACAAGTTAGAGTCGTGCCTGAAAAGGAGGTAAGTTATGTTTTTGTTTATCAATTATGCGTTAAGGAAATATAATTATCAGTAGGTGTGCCATGAGGGGGTCAGATTATAAACATTCAATTTGGCGGTTAATGGTATTTTGAGCATTCATTTATGTGTTTTGTTTGTGCATTTTTAGCTTTGTGTTTGTGTTATTGCCTTTTTAAGTAATCAAAACTTTATTGTTTTGTACTAATTTTACTATATTATTTAACATGTGTCATTCTCTATATGTTAGTCTATTACTAATTTTATAATTGGATGGGGAGTACATTTTATGAACCCGTGTAGATTTCATTTTCTAGTTAAATATAATACATAGAGTGTTTATAATTTCTGTGATATTTACATTTCGTTCAAAGTTTTTTTCTATAAAAATGTATGTGCATATATTTTTCATCTTAATACTTTAAAATTCATGTTTTTTGTAATTCTTTTAAATAAATCATATTTTATAAAAATGTTTTTATATTTAAGACAATATTATAATAATTTCATATTCTAATATCCAATGTCACAGTAATGATTTATTTTTATTTTTATCTCTCTTAAAGTTACAGTTTAAAGTTATCTTCTAATTCAGCAAATAAAATATTTTTTCTAACTCCAGTAACATTCCTCGCGTTCTTGAGTAGATGCCTTCACTAAAAGTTGATTTTGTGTGATTTAATAGTAGTAAAATACATAATACACTGTACTTAAATACATACTACCAAATGCATATTATTTGTAAGTTTACTCAATATTGAAATAAAATTATCAAGAAAGCCTTTCTTGCAATGTTGTCAATAAACTGTTCCAATAGAGAATTTTCGAAAATTAACCCAACTGCTTACTGTCATGGAATTAACAAAATATTAATAATAAACAAAAAACAGATTCGTGGCCACCACATAGCCAAGCTAGACCCGCTGGAAATTTCAGCAGCAGATTTGGATGAAAGGCCTCCACAGGAACTTGTCTACTCCAGTTATCGCTTTGGTAAGAGTCTACAAGGCCCCCCTAATCTATACTATCACCTCATGTTCTCTCGACAATACTAGCTCTCTAAACACAAGAAGACGTTGAATAATCAGCGATATAATATATATTCAATCAATCCAATGTACACATTATATTTTAATATATTCATTACCCTAGTGTATTTTTTTGCATTCCCTTTTTTGTCAATACATTGTTAAGCATTTTTACAAACGCATGTTAGCTTACATCAATTCATATATTTAATTGAAGGTTTTGCATGGACCTTACAGTTTATTTCTAAAATTTGTAGTATTATTTTATTTGTTTCGGAGATCGCGCACGAGAACGACAGAAGATGGAACTGCATCTAAGACGAATTGAATATTTCAGTAAGAATACAAATAATTCATTGTAGAATTGGGTTGGGCACCCTATTATTCTCACACCTTATTAGATTGTAAAATCCAGAAATTTCTGTTTATATAAGATTTTGTTTGATCACGAATGGATTTATTTATCATATACGGACCGGTTGAAACTTGTTATAAAAGAAATTTCTAGATCAACTGTTATCTTGGTTTGGGTAATCTGAAGCTTGGCGGAGAATGAACTGAATATTCAGTATTGAATATGTAATTATAAGACATAAAAACAACCCTTCTGCTTCCTCTGTTGCTGGTAAACTGTTTTTAGTCGTACATGATTAGAAATAAATAAAAAAATCTAATCCAACATTTATCTCATTACCTTCATTAACCATTCATCTAATTTGTACATCTACATTATTTGTATTATTATATGATGATCCCTTTTTAAAAGTTCCTAAAAACATGAAGCTTCAGGAGTATATAGAATTGAAAAAACAGAAATCAGTATTATAATACTTATATATTAAAAGTACTGAATTAATAATTTAAAAAATATAATATCTACATAATAGTTACTGTGAAATATACCACATATATTATTATACCTGTAGTACCTACAGTAAATATTAAAAATAATATTTTATTCAAAAATATATTCACTGTAACATTAACAAAGTAACCACAGTATTTTCTTTGCCTTTGATTGAAATGTTGGTTGATTCAGCTTTTTTATAAATATATAATAAATTTAGATTTGGGTATGTAACTATGAGGGTTGTGTTTTTAGTTTTGCATACAGGGACAAAGAGGGCGACACGAATTAAATGTCATTATAAAAAATAAACCTTCATCTTTATTTGACCTAAATCCAACGTTTCAGTGCGATACATATACAGCAAATTGTCAAAGTTCACAAGTTATTTGAACAATGGAATTGAACGGAGAAAATTTACGTGTTATAATTTTTTACAACTTTCGAAGACAAGAACGCCTCGCCGAGTTGGTTTCTATTTTCGGCAATGAAGCACCACATCAATCGGCAATATCTCGTTGGTATGGCGAATTCAAACGCAAACGGCTGAGTCTTTGTAATAGGTGCACCAAATATGGCAGTCACCCAGAAAAACGTCGATGCTGTGCGCAAGCTCATCAAAGAAGATCTTGGCCGAATTGCTAAATCATCCTCCGTACAGTCTTAAACTAAGTTCTAACTATTTTTTTACCTTTCTGAAAATCAAGAACGGACTGCGTAGTCAAAGGTTCCAGTCGCCAGAAGAAGCAGTCGATGCCTTCAAAACACAATTTCAATTGTACCAACAAACAAGTTGAATAACTGCTTCCAGAATTGGTTTCAGCGCATGCAAAAATGGAATTATCTTCGTGGAGAATACTTCGAAAAATAATGAAGTCTTTAAAAGCTATCTACTGTTTTATTCCAGCTCTATATGCAAAACTTAAAGACAACCCCCGTACTACTGGGCAAGGAGACAATATCATGGCAGTATTTTATTAACAGCATGTAATTAAACGAATATTAATGTATTGCAATATGGATGCGCTAAACATTCACAACCCCTATGCATATTTATTTTTTTATGGGATTATAATATATTTATATCATAACCCGCATATACCACATGTTGTATTCATAATTCTTGTCCAAAACACACACTAATGTATATATATTTTCATATTTGTGGTAAACTTTTAAAGGGCAAGAATAGTTGCAATAATCCTCTTCAGAAGTATAGAGTATTTGTTTTATCTTTATTTTTTTATTACGATTCACCTAATATTTATTAACATAATACCTACACCCAATATTTGCAGTGTTCTAAACAGTATATTTTCACTAAACTCCTTGCACTTGTAGAAATTTATTTTGTGTTAGTTTTTTATTTCATCAATTCCATTCACCGCTTCTTATTGTACAGAATACAATGTATATTATTTACAAATATATGTTTATCTAGTATAAATACAGTACTTTTGTATATGATGTATATTGAAAACCATCATGCAAATGTGTAAATAATATGTACATATTTCGATTGTAGTATGTATCTGTAAACTAATATGGTATTTAAAATATTAATATTTTACTGTGGATAGTTTTTCTATATTATGCGCTATTATGTGCTTTCATTTTGACTCATTATTATTTTTTACGTTCTAAAAATTACTATAATTTCTCAAAATAATTCACTTAACATGCAACATTAGTGCAGTGATTTATAAAAAAATCTTCATCAGTCATTAATTTCAAAATATGTTCATTTCAGCATAGAAATGTTTTTTATTAGATGTTAGTATTTATGTTTTTCTTATAAAATTGATTGAATTATTTATGTTATGTAGAGGAAGCTGACATGGATAGAGTATTCAAGTTACCCTCTACAACATTCATTGGTGGGGAGAAGGATAAAGCTCTTCCGCTGAGGTAATTTTAAAATTTACTATAGTTTATTTATTTATTTATTTTATTTATTGTGGATAACTTATATAGCGCCATTTTCGTAATAAAATACCTCAAGGGCGCTTTACATGGTGATTCTATTGTTAAGTTAATTTAATTGAAGCTTTAAATTTGTAATTTAATTAAAATAATTTATTTTGTTGTCACGTGCTACGGATTTATTCAAATGATTTAGAGAACAAGTGGGTTTTAAGTTTTTTCCGAAACATCACTTCACTTTCACAGCCTCGCACCTCTGCTGGGAGAGCATTCCATGCCATAGGGCCTGCGACCGCAAATGCGCGCTCACCAAATTTAGTGCGCTGTTTACTCGTTACTTATTATTTCTTTATGAATTTAACTCACCTATAACTTCAATTAACCAGAAATCGATCTATTTAATTAGTCATTGAATCAGACCAATAGGTTATTTCTTTTCATGTACCCATTTCAGTTAAATCTAACCTGGACCTTTTTATACCCATAAAGTTAAATTTAAAATAGATTTTTTGTTAATGTTTTTTTTTTATTTGTAGAGAAATTTTGACAAGATTGGAAACAGCATACTGTAAGAATATCGGCGTAGAGTTCATGTTCATCAACTCTCTCGAACAATGTAACTGGATCAGGCAGAGGCTGGAGACTCCTGGAGTAACCAAGATGAGCAATGATCAGAAGAGACTAATTCTTGCTCGGCTCACCAGAGCTACAATGTAAACCAACGCTACTTTTTAACATGTGAACACCATTCAATAATTTGTTTTCTTTATTGACCATATGCACATTCCATTTCTAGGTTTGAAGGTTTTCTCGCCAAGAAATGGTCATCCGAAAAACGTTTCGGTTTGGAAGGTTGTGAAATTCTCATTCCCGCTATGAAACAAGTCATTGATGTTTCTACCAAACTCGGAGTAGAATCTATTGTCATGGGAATGCCTCATAGAGGTATTGTCAATTTCAATATTTTTCATTTTGTTCAGTGTATGTAGTTAAGATTCTTTATTATATCAAACTTACTTTTTTTAGGTCGATTGAATGTTTTGGCCAATGTCTGCCGTAAACCACTTCCTCAGTTGTTCACGCAATTCGCAGGATTAGAAGCTGCTGATGATGTAAGGATGTATAATTTCACCTTTGTACTCTATTTTTAAAACAAAAAAACTATATCTTATATTTCTTAGGGCTCTGGAGACGTGAAATATCATTTGGGTACTTATATCGAGCGCTTGAATCGTGTTACGAACAAGAACATCCGTTTGGCTGTTTGTGCTAATCCTTCTCACTTGGAAGCTGTCGATCCTGTTGTACAAGGCAAGACCAGGGCCGAGCAGTTCTACAGAGGAGATGGTGAGGGAAAGAAGGTAATATTGGTTTCTATTTTTATTTTTACCATCAATAACTAGCGCTTTTCAATAATATTGTCCTTAAAAACTATGTACGCTCGCAAAATATGAAATGAATATACGATTCTAGGTAATGTCTATTCTTCTCCACGGAGATGCTGCCTTTGCTGGACAGGGAGTAGTATTTGAGACAATGCATCTTTCAGACTTGCCCGATTACACCACACATGGCACTATTCACATTGTCGCTAATAACCAGATTGGATTCACCACGGATCCCAGGCATTCCAGATCTTCCGCTTACTGTACAGGTAAATAATAAATGGCTTAAATGTGTAAATGCCTAGACTTCCATATTTCGTCCTCTGTTGTAATTTAGAGCTTAAATATGTATTTCAAATTTGGTAATATTGTTATATAAATATTACGTTTTCAGATGTCGCTCGAGTGGTGAATGCACCAATTTTTCATGTGAATGGTGACAACCCGGAAGCTGTAATGCACGTCTGTAATATTGCCGCTGAATGGAGAGCAACTTTCCACAAGGATGTAGTTATCGATATTGTATCCTATCGTAGAAATGGACACAATGAGATTGACGAACCGATGTTCACACAGCCTCTCATGTACCGCAAAATCAAAAACACCAAACCAGGTAATGGCCATTTACATTCTTCCATCGCAGTATAGCAGGGTTTCCCAAACTATGCGGATATGTTCTACTATGTTCTGCGGAACACCAGTGTTCTTTTGCAATATTTTCCCAAAACTAGTAAGGACGGTTCCTGGGTTTGGAATCCATCGTCCGTGATAGATAAAGTAGGTTTAAGCGCAAGTGATTATGGAAATCTAATTGATTCAATCAGTGACTGATTTGAAACAAAAATACAAAGATTAAATGAGGACGAGTTTGTTAAAAGAGTACATCAATGTGTTGAAACAAGCTATCATTGTTTTACTTTCGTTTTCTACAATGCCGCAAAAAAGTGCAGAAACTGGCTCGATGCCACAATAGATATATCTAAGAACTCAACTCACCAAGTGCCTGATATCAAAAAGATTTTCGATTCAAGAACTCAAAATCATCAGAGTCATCGAGAGTTTTATTCACTCATATTTTTATGTGAATTGTTATAATTACTAAATAAATAAGAAATGTTTTAATTTTATTTTTTATTTTTACTCTTATGGATTACTCAACCTAAAAAATAAGCTAAATGTTTTGTTAAAATTTTTGGATTTGCAAAGTGTTCCGTTGCTGAAAAGAAATATGGAAAACCAGCACTAGCATTATAGCATTTTGTTACATGCACTTTAATAAATATTCTACATCGGTTTTGATTCAAGTTTTGGACATTTACGGTGACCAACTGGTCAAAGAAGGAGTTGTAAATGCCGAGGAAGTTAAAGACGTCCGTGATAAATATGAAAAAATTTGCGAAGATGCTTACAATCAAGCTAAACTGGAAACCCATATCAAATATAAGGATTGGTTAGATTCTCCCTGGTCTGGATTCTTCGAAGGCAAAGATCCTCTTAAGGTGATTATTATTTTATATATTATTTATTTATTTTATTTAGTTCTATGATTAACATAGTCTAATATATATTTACAACACAATATTTACACCTATACTTATTCTAACATTATTTTTTACTATTATACACTATTATACACTTAATATCCTAATTTATAATATTCACTGTTTCACATGTACATTTTCATTAATTATATCCACTATTTACACTATATATTACCTAATATTTTTCACATATATACTTTTTACATTTAATTTTAAATATATTTACATTTAATTCATTTTTTATGCTTTCTGGCATTTCCTCAAATAATTGTATTTCCTTGTACATAAGGCAGTTCTGGGAGATTGCTTTTGATTTATTTTCCAGTCTTATATTTTTAGATCCTCTTGTTGCATAGTTTCTATGAAAGAACTCATTATTTTTAGTTTATTTTGAAAATATCTCGGAACTATTCCTTTAATAATTTTGTTTATTTCATTAGCAACATTGAATTTGATTCTTTGATCAATTGTCATGATATCCAGAAGTTGAATCATTTTCTTAACTTTTGTTTGTCTCCCACATCTTAATATTATTCTCATCGCTTTGTTTTGTATTATTTGGAGACTCTTTAGATCTCGTTCATTACTTAAATATAAAATACTGGAGCAATAATCAATGCGGGGAACGATAATACTTTTAAATATCAGCAGAGAGGTTTTAATGTCTAATTTATTCTTTATCCTTCCTAACAGGGATACCTTCTTTGCGATTTTCTTACTCGTATAGTCTTGAAAAAGATAATTTAGAGTCAATCCAAACTCCTAGATATTTTATGCTTTCAACTTTCTCAAGAACCTCTCCATCTAATTCAACACTGTGATCACTGTATATATATCATCCTTACGCCGGTGATATCTGTTAAGTTCTTTTTCTTTCCTAAAATATTTTTGGTTTCTCATTATGATTACACAATTTTATTTCTATACTTAAATATTTTTTCAAAATAAAACATGTATTTTTACTTTTTTTTATTAATAAAAAATATGTCATCAAAGGTACATTGTTTTATTAATCTCCTTAACGGTTTTCGCATTGTTACTTAACAGATATTGCCGGTGCAATATGATAATATATTCTATTATCCTGTATCAGTGGAATTAATATCAGGATACGAAACATTAAAAACGAGTTATAATTTTTATTTGTTTTAATTTTCAGTCTTCTTCGACTGGAGTGCTGGAAGAGACTTTGGTGCATATTGGCAAGCGTTTCAGCGCTCCCCCTCCGAATGCTGCCGAGTTTGTGATCCACAAGGGTATTGAACGCATCCTGAAGGCGCGCATGGAAATGGTGGAGTCTCGTACGGCCGACTGGGCGTTGGGAGAAGCCATGGCCTTCGGTTCGCTGCTCAAGGAGGGAGTGCATGTTCGCCTTTCTGGCCAGGACGTAGAGAGAGGAACCTTTTCACACCGGTGATTACTTTATCAATCTTTTTCCTCACTCGACAACAATGGAGGATTTAATAATATGGTATTTTTTCCACTGAAAAATAGTATTTTCTGTGCTGCTAGATACCGGCTCTGAGAAAATTACGAAATAACCTTGCGATGATGCAAATCTTATGTTGAGAGTTACTACTTTCATAATATTATGTAGATTCAGTAAAATGATTGAAGGCCTATGTTCGACTAACAATTTGTGCTCTTATTTTTTTATTTATTGTAATGGCAATCTTATCAGTTTAACTTAGTTACAAATGCAGTACAAATAATGTATTATATCAACAACGTTTTGAGTATATCCAAATGTTTGTATACAGGCTGGATTTCCTCCCTAGTTATTTACATCTAAATTTATTGCAACAGAGAGGGAAACATTTTTGAGAAGGGGATATGGAAGTCGAGGCATTTACAGGGCTTATGACCTCTCATCGGCTGGTTTAAGTGACCACTTTAGAATGGTGAATGTTACACAGTGTGCAAAGTGGACACTTAAACCAGCCAATGAGAGGTCATAAGCCCTGTAAATTCCTCGATTATCATATTCCCTTCTCAAAAGTGTTTCCCTCTCTGTTGCAATAAATTTAGATCTAAATACATTATATATTTAAAGGTTATGAAAAGTCTATGTTACATACTTTGTTTACTGACTTCGGGACAATGAAAGTCAGGCATATAACTATTAACCGAGATAACCAACCACTGATATGAAAATTAACAGAAGGAAGCTGACTTCAAAATAAAATGATAAACAGTAAAGTGTATTGTGATTCATTTGGTTACAGAGATTAAATGTATATTACCACAAAATGAAATGCGAAATGTATAAAGCTGAGAAAAAAAAACAGTCAATAAAATCATGATTTTTATACTACGTTTACCCTCTTAGTGTGTTTTCTTTAAAAAATTATCATTACAACAAAATTAATTTTGATAATTTTTTTCTAATTTGATAAATTTTTGATTGCGCATAATTTATTCATTAAGCGCTCTTATTTTATAACAAAGACAGATAAAGTATTTGAGAAGAGAATATGCAAGTCTAGGCATTCACATGACTTGTGACCTATAAACTGATTCCAGTAATCACTTTAAACACTGTAACATTCACCATATTTTATATCTAATCCAATACTTCTGTAAAAATATATTGACATTCACAAAACATTATTGATCACGTTTACTTCATAAAATAATTTATTCCAGACATCACGTCTTGCATCATCAGAATGTAGACAAGGCAACGTACCGGCCCCTGTGTCACCTGTACCCTGACCAAGGACCCTACACTGTCTGTAACAGTTCACTCTCTGAATATGGTAAAAATTCAGTACCTCTTTATTTCATTTAAAATATTATGTTGCACATCGTCATTTATTTATCAAATAAATGTGCAACCATATTGTAAAGTTTATGTCAAAATAATATCTGGATTAGGGCTTCCAATCCTGCAGCTGACTTGCGATCTCGGTATCTGCAGGATCAAAGATTTTCAGTCCTGCGGGATCCCGGTATAAGCAGGATTCCACGTGTTTCAGTGCAGAACTTAAATAATTCGTATTTAGTGTTCAGACATTGTAATATTTATTCAATTAATTAGAGGCATTGAAACTAGGCATGGGTAACGCGAGATTATTTTTTGAGCTGCAGGTCAGCTCGCAGCTCAAGTAATTGAGCTGGAGTTTTGAACTGGCTCGCAGATCAGCTCACATTGAGCCAAACGATACAGGTCGCAGTTTGGCTCAAATAAATGTATGGTTCACCGAATCACCGCGAATGTGCTGAGTCAGCTGACCTGATATTTAATTTTCTATAAAGCATAGCGTACACGTACGATTCGAACGAAACTCGCAATGAACCGCTGTGAGCTGTAAGACGCATATTCAAAATTTCGGTTGCAGCTCAACAACTCGATGGGTTCGAATCGTCTTTTTAAATCAGTTCAAAATTGAGTTACCCATGCCTAATTGAAACTAGTGAAGAAAAATATCTTGTTAAAATATATTTGACAGTTGACAGCTAAAAGTTTGTGATCAACCTAATTAAGCATTTGGAACCCGGATCGCGTAAATCCTGAGGGATCCCGTACACGCAATCTTGCTCTGAGCGAGATCAGAAAACCATGCACTATCCTGGTATAATGGGATCTCGGTATACTGAGATGAAAGCCGTAATCTGGGTCCATAAAAGGTCAATTAGTTTCTCTTTCCGGATAGAGTCGCTACCTGCTAAGGATGCCTACACTGTTGGGTTGCAGTAGGCATCCTTAAATGGTAGTTTTTTATTTTTTTAAATGACTGAAAGGTTAAAATGATTTAATTTAAAACTCAGGTGTAAGAGTATTGGTGGATATGTGTGTTTCATGTAACAAGGGACATCTGTTACTTTGTTGTAACAAATACTGTTACAATGTGAATACTGAAAATATAAAAAATAAATTAATCAATAACATTATTTCATCGACAGGTGTCCTCGGTTTTGAGTTGGGCTACTCCATGACAAATCCTAATGCCCTGGTATGTTGGGAAGCCCAGTTTGGTGACTTCAATAACACGGCACAGTGCATCATCGATCAGTTCATCTCCAGCGGCCAGGCCAAGTGGGTTCGGCAGTCTGGCCTCGTTATGCTCCAGCCACATGGACTGGAAGGAATGGTCAGTCGCATAGCTAAATTCTGCTACACTGTATTGTCCTACATGAGAATTACAAATATGTGCAATCTATCAATAACATTTTGTAAATTCCCTGAAAATGACAAACCAAAAACACTCTAAATAAAATCATTATAGAAAGTCTATAATATCTGTTTTTATTTGTATTGTAAGAGTTTTAAGAATAAATCACTCCTTTTATTATTCATTTTGTTTATAGGGTCCCGAACATTCATCCGCACGCCTGGAAAGGTTCTTACAAATGTCATCAGATGATCCCGACTACTACCCACCTGAAAGTGAAGAGTTTGAAGGTTTGTATACATCCATTAGTTGACATACCAAAGTGACATTGTAATACGTTCTTAGTCTAATGAGAACTTAACTTACGCTGCAAACATTCGGGTTGCATTCACTAGGAGAGGATTTTGCAGGTTCGTGCATCCTGAAATATGTATAATGTATAATTACTAAACATGCATGAATGACAATCAAATATATTCACACAAAGCAAGGTGATCAATTTTACGCTTCAGATACCAATCTAGATAGAGTGTTATCTGTAATATATAAATATATACTTACATATTTAAAAAAAAAAAAAATTGTTTTCTGTTTTTTAGTGAGACAACTTCACGATGCCAACTGGATTGTGGCCAATTGCACGACCCCAGCTAATTACTTTCACATCCTGAGACGGCAAATTGCTCTTCCGTTCCGTAAGCCGCTCATCCTTATGACTCCCAAGTCCTTACTGCGTCACCCCGAAGCTCGCTCATCCTTCGACCTCATGAAGGAAGGAACGAATTTCCTCAGGTAATTATTTTTTATTTTAATTAAATATCTTAACATTTTGCTAGTACAGTAAAACCCCCTTTTTGCATTTTTCAAGGGCGCAACGAAAAAAAAAAAAACTGAGGAAAACGCTAAAGTGAGGAAATTCAAAATGTATGTAATAAATGAAATTACATAAAAATAATATCATTTTACTAGACTATAATCTAAATATACTGCTAGAAAAATTCTGAAAACCGTCATAATTGAGGATTATGAATATTTTTACCCATTTCCAATGATTTCATTAGAAATATTTTGTATTTTTTGCAATCAATATTGTAATGCTTCCATCCAGTCTTTTGTCTACGAACATTTGGACAAACTCAAATATTGTAATGAAACCAACTGGTCCAAGAAGAAGTTTAAAAAATTGAAAAATTGTTTTCAGGCGTTGCCTAGTATGTGAAATAATTCAGTCAGATGAATCTTTTCACAACAATAAAGGTTTCAGCTCTTTAACTTTACTAAAATCAACAAATGGAAGAATTTAAGTAATATGGATGTTCAAACATAGGCAAAATGGTGAATGTTACACAGTGTGTAAAGTGGCCACTTAAACCAGCCAATGACAGGTCATAAGCCCTGTAAATGCCTTGACTTCCATATTCCCTTATTTAAGGTATTCTCCATCCCTGTTGTAATTTGTTAATATTGTAATGTGTTATTTTTTTGATTTAATAATTTTTTATTCCAACATGTTTAAATAATTTTATGTACTTATTTAATAAATTTAAAAATGCGAAAATATTTTTTTTTATTTGCTTAAAATACATACAATGATTTTTCCCATAAATGTTGGGAATTTTTTTTTATATTGTATCATTTTTTTTTACTATGGCACCACAGTATTTCAACTGTCGTGTACATCGCGATAAAACTGTTTTGCACTTTTATGAAAACTGTTTAAACCATCTTCTTTTCACATTATGTTTATAACTTTGAATAATATTTCTATTGCCACATTTTTTAATTTTCTGCATCGTAATTTATTGATGTAAAGACTTTATTTTTTCTAAACATGCGTCAATTGCCTGTCACAATTTAGTAGGATGTCCAAACCAGACACTTAAACAAAAAGGTCAATTGCACTGCACCTACTGTGAATTTAGTTTGACACAATAATTTATGCTTTTTTTTTATTTACCCTGATTGTATCGTATATTTTGAGCAAACACAGTGGCGCGTAGCTCGGCCTCTGACAAATCAAATGAGTTATGAAACATTTTCAATGTAAAACCGGAGTTATGAAAAATGAAAATCAGGGGGAATATTTAAATCAGAATGTATGGGAAAAAATGGGATAAAATTGAGGAACAGATAAACGAGATTTTACTGTATTTTGATTGCAATAACTTTTATCAAAATGCATCATGTTTTATATAGTACGAGCTGAACCCGACAATGATTTGCTATTGCTAGATTTGAGTACATACTCGTATATAGATTAAATGAACACAATCAAAAGTTTGATATAATTTATTGCATTTAGTCCAAATTAGATATGTACGTATGCATTATTATTTTTGTGTTTCGGTTTACATAAATTGTGAGGACAGAAAATTTTGATATTTAGTTATTCGAAAATTGTTTTCACTGTCTCGCAGATGCCTCCCCGATACTGTGCGAAAAAGAAAACTGCATGTTAGACCTTTTGTTAGAATAGACAAAATCGACATTTTGCTGTCCCGTTTTCCGCACCTCAAAACTGAACCGATTTTGTTATTTTTTTTAGACAGAGCATCAGAATAAAATTTTCCGTATCGGTACATTTTGAGTTTTTCAGAAATATGTAGTTATATTTGTATACCATGCGCCCGAAGACAGCAGATAAAACTACTGAGCAATAAAAAGTTCATAACTTTAACCAAGAATTTATGTTGAATTGATTTTGAATGTTGATTGGTTAATCCGTTAGAACGAACATAAATAACAATAATTATTTATTAATGTCACTGACTCATTATTGATCTAGTATCTATATGTCTGCATTTAACAAATAAATGAATTCCCGCAAAGAACCAGTGAGGTAGACAATTACAAAGCCCAATGACCTGACTAAAATACAAAAGTATTAAATTCAATCAACTTTATAGGTATGCGTTTTAACTTTATTGTTATGTTTGTATTCTAGAATAATTCCCGATGATGGCCCGTGCTCAGAGAATGCGAGTAATGTTAAGAAAGTGATATTCTGCACTGGCAAAGTGTACTACGACTTCCGCAAGGCGCGCGAAGACAAGAAACTGACTGACCAGATTGCCATTGTGAGGATGGAACAGATCAGCCCCTTCCCATATGACCTGGTGAAGATGCAGTCCGAGAAGTATCCGAATGCGAAGCTAGTGTGGGGACAGGAGGAACACAAGAATCAAGGCGCGTGGTCCTACATTCAGCCCAGATTCAATACATGTCTCAATGGACAACGCGATATCAGGTAAGGAAGAAACCTTGGAATGTTTGTATGTAAATTTAACACATTTACTTTTATCGTGTGAATATTATTTTTCAAAACATGCATCGTTTTATACTGGTTTTATTTTAAAGTAAGTTAAAAAAATTATGGTAATTCTCCAGGTCTACAAACATTAGGACGTATTCAAAATATTGTTGTTTTTTATAAATTAATTTAAATAAGTCAACTAAATATATGAGTCGTCTTATTATGTACTGATTCTTAAGTAAATATTTTGCAAACCTCTTTATTCCAAAACAAAATGGATTTTTTTCTCAGCATGTACATTTGAGCTATTTTTTTCTTTCTCAAATGAGTTCCTATTATGCGCATGGACTAATATAATCAGAAATGAATTACATATATTGAATTTTATAAATGGTCACTTAGCTAATATCACCGCATAAGTCTTTTTTTTCTTTTACTGGACTATGAAAAAACTGCTTGTTCTATTGAATTGAAGAGAAATTAGATTTAGAGTTTTAAATAGGCGACACTTATACCCGTATGCAGAGACAAACCTTAAGGTGAGGAAAGTACATTCTATTGTCTTCACCTTTGGGTTATTCTCTGCATTTGAAATTAGAATGTGCTTCCCACATCTTAAGTTTTGTCTCTGCATACGGGTATTAATGGATAAACATATTATTTTAATACATTTAAAGACAGTTTATTTGAGCATTTAATAAGATCAGCAGTTTTTTTGTCATCCTGTAAAAAACAAACAAAAATAACTTATGCAGTGTTAGGTAAAGGACGAAATGGCTTTCTTTTTATGATTACATTTGTTTTTTAAAATTATCATATAATATGAGTAATGCACGTTTCTTTTATGTGTACAAGGGTTTTTTTAATTAAATTTATTTATGAGATTTTCATATCACAATATTTTACCTTTCAACACTTTTGTGGATTTCAGTGTTGAGGAAAATGCATCGAAAAGTTGGTTTTCATCATTATTCAAAAGTGATGATTCTAAAAAGCCTGTAACAGACCAAAGTGTGAACAAGGAATTAGATAAGCCGAGAGAAATTAGGTGAGGGACGGGAAACTGTAGCTAGCAACCTGCTTTTTGTGCTCGTCTCTTATTATTCTTTTCTTTCTTTTATGGGGCCATATTTCTAAAACTTTTTCCGAGTATTCCATTTACAGATTGTGAATGAAATTGAGTTAATGACATACTCTTTTTTAAAATTTTTTATGTAAGTGTTGTATCACACTTGTAAGATTGTTTTTTTTTTAAAACATCCACTTTTAAAATTTATTATTTGAATCAATATGCGAGGATAACTTTTCAATAAACTAATATATTGAGAAAAAAGCTTTTTTGTCTCATATGATTTTTACTCCGTGTGAACAGTTTATTAGCGATGTTTGGTTTATCTCAAAAACATTTTTAACTAATGTAAATATGTATGCGACTCTTGTCATATACATAATATATCTCATCAACATGAAAATGGCCCCAAAAATCGAAATATTTGGGTAAATAATAAGAACGCTAATATTTCCTTTTTTTTACAAAAAAAGTAAAAAACATGTTGAATGTTTTTTTTACTTTATTTATTGATGCATTTAAAATATGGCCCTATTATTATGTGCTTATATTTATTTTCGCTACCGTCCCTCACCTAATAACACTGGTGAATAAATAGTTGTTATTTTAGATTCTATTACGAAACATAAATTTAAATCCTTAGATAATAATTCTGAGTATTTTAATTTATAGCTTATTTAATTAATGTATGAAACTATCAACATTATATTTCTATAATACTTATATTTGCGCATCGTCCAGATACTCAAAACTTTTATTAAAATGTCATATAAATAAATGAATTTTTTTTGCTACATATCCTATTATGTATTATGGTTACAAGTTTGCTCCTAGATATTGTGGTTTGCATGCTGTGCTACCCGTCTTATGGTCTCGGGATTTGATTCTCAGTTGACTTAACATATGTCATACATGTAGACACACATACCTTGGAAACTTGACATTCAATAATTGGTTTAGCTTGTGTATTGCCAATGACAGCTATTGTTTACCATTTCCTATTTCTGCACCGCTTTGTTGATCAAAATTGCTTTTTATTTGTTTATATTCTGTTTGTTTTTTATAATGACACTTTAGTATACATTATATTTATGTACGAGGGCGGTTCAATAATAACCCGCGTTAGGAATGAAGAAGACATTTATTTTAAACAAATTATTTATTTTTTAACATAGTCCCTTTTAGAGTTACACACTTTTCCCAATGACCCTGCCATTTTTTAACCACTCCAAAAAATAGGTATAGTCGAGCTCTGCAAAATATGCCTCTGTTTTGACAATAGCCTCATTTGAGCAAATTTTTTTTCCTGCAAGCTATTTCTTCATGTTCTCGGGAATAAGAAGAAAAAAACACATGGAGCCTGGTCGGGTTAAGAGGGGGGGGGGGGGTGCGACTATAGTTCATAATGCAATTCATGCAGTTTGGCATCGACAATTCCTGATGTATGTGCTGGTGCATTGTCTTGGTAAAACAGCACATTCTTCTTTGCTAAATGGGGCCGTGTTTCCTTCAGTTTCTTATCAAAGCGGTTCAATAACTAACTCGCTGTAGTATTGCCCAGTAATAGTTTTTCTTTAAAATGCTGCCTAGCTTTGGAACTCAAACGTTTCTTTGTCAAAAGGTAATAAAAATCAACTAAAAATGTCTTTAAAACTATAAAATAAATGCCATGTTTTAAGTCTTTTTCTATCTGTTAACAGATATATGAGTAAGAGTTTACCAAAGAAAAATATACATAATTATTGTGAAATATGGCTGTTAATTGCCAAAATCATAGCAGTGTACATACCTACATTCTTTTAAAAATATGATTATGTATATAAGTATCGAATCGTACTTAAATATTAATTTTTAGAGTATTGTTGTAAGTTTACATTTTTAATTGATAAAATTATTGATGTTACCTATTCTATTGTGGTAACTTATATTTTCATGTAAGTTGTAAATAAAAATTACTGGTTACACTTTTGCTTCTTTATTTGAGTGATTAGCGCTTTCATCTTCTAACCTTCGTCTTCAGACCGATGAGTATTATAGTGTAAAAAAATGTGCAAATTTATTGATTTTGAATGAATATGTACATTACAAACAAGTTGGATTTTGTGTTATTAAAATGGCAATATTCTGTTTTCAGTTATATCGGCAGGGCGTCCGCTGCTTCCCCGGCCACCGGCTCCAAGGCGGCTCACTATAAGGAGTTACATAGCCTACTAGACGACAGCACTAGCATCTAAACTTACTTCATACTTTAGTCTTTAGACAATCTCTTATCATTGCATCCTTCAAACTAAACCTCTTTCTGTACACGAATCCGCAACTCGAGTATATTAATGTTTCATTAGTTGGCCTTTGTTTGCGGTGCAGTTAGTTGTAGAAGAGAGTGTTTTCCTATTATTTATTGAATAACTTTTCAACTCTCAATCAACGCATTCAATAAAATTTATTTATTCGAATATTTAAATGAGTCGAAGATTTTCCATACATTAATATTAGAAAATTTCGTATTAACCAAAATGTTTACCATATACATATATCGCATTTTATTTATTTCATTTAGTTATTATTGAACATTTTATCATCCCGAGCACATTCTATGTGTCTGAAGTGGAATTAATATAAAATGTTATCAGTTATGGTTTCTACAGTATTCATCGTCTTTAGCTGTATGATAATTTTCGGAAATGATATTTTAATGTAAGTATTTGGCACTCGCAAAGCATAGAAATGTACTTAGTGAAAAGAATGAGCACTTAAACTGACTTATCTCACTTTTATGTAGTTAGTTTTATTCTCATCTAGGACAAATTTTTCTCTTATTTCATGTAGATACTGTTTGTCCAACTTCAAAATGACATTATTACAAAATAAACTAACATTTTTTCAAAATTCTGAGTGTTATGTACAATGATCAAATTTTGATAAATTTTATTTATTTGCACTTTGGTTGTATATTGTATACTCGTACCTATGTACATAAAATGAAAACATGTTATTTTGTGTACAAACGTTTTGATGTTATGTTATTAATTATTAATGAATATGCTAAGTTAAAAAAATATTTTATTGGTTTGTTAAGTTATGTTTAACGGAGGGGTTCGATAAATTACGGCTTACAAATATTAAAACAAACAACATAACGGCTGACTGAGCATGTATACCTGTAACACTACGACTGATATTTCTGTGGCTTGGATCTAAAAGGGCCAATGTCAGATGTCGTTTTTTCTTACCAGCATTTTGTTGACTCCTTTAAAATGAATATTTATTTTACCATTTTATACACAAATACATTTGTGGTCATGTTTTTTATTAATATTCACATGGTTAATAATAACACCACAAAATGGCTGACTCCCATAATATTGCGATTTACGACATTGGCCCTTTTCAGTCCAAGCCACATATTTCATTGTCCATCTTTTAAAGAGGTTTATATAAAATTGATTTATTTTACAGGATAAGATTTTTCACAAATTTGCTTAGAAACGACTGCCTTTAAAAATTATGAAATATTAATCAGACTGTATTTCAAGTGTTTTAAAAAAAAAAAAAAAAACAATAATCTGTCAATCCGATCATCTTAAAAGACAGATTGATAAGTGTTATGGATATTATTATGATAAATGGTATTTTTAAAAATTAAGTTACATCGAGATATATATGTATTTTTGTTACAAACATCTAGATTAATATTTCATCATTTTTTTAAAGCAAAAATTTCTTAGCACATTCCTAATATGTAGTCTCCAGTAAAATTGATTTAGAAAAAATTGTCTTTTTGAAAAATGTGTGATGATTTGTGAGAGTTTCTATATTATGAACACTATTTTGTTTCGCTGGTTTCGTAATTTATATAGGTATTTGTTTCAAATTTATTAAAATCAATAAAAAATATTTTAATGATTATTTATCTTTTATTATTTTTAACTCTCCTATATTTTGCGAATGTCAATAACGCATATTATGCAGTCCGGTATGGGAAACCATCCAATAAATGAGGCACCACATATTCCAGTAACAAGTGCCTATGTTAAATTTCAACAAACAAACCATCACGTCGTTTCCCCGTAGGGGTAGGCAGAGAGGATAGAACGCCATAACACTCTATCTTGGCATACAGACCTCGCTTCCTCTACATTCATACATCTTCTCATGCACGCACATCTTCTCATGTCACATCTCCGAAATGGCGAGTCGTAGCAGCCTGAAATTTGGACACGTCATTTTAGATAGATTTCAAGGTTAACATTGCTATTTTCGAGTAAAATTTGAATCGACCTTTACTCGATAAAAACTCAAACTTTATATGGATGCCTAGTGCGGCCCTGACATATTGCCCGTAGTCAACTGTCATTATCGACAGTAAACGTACTTTAATTCACAAATTTATCTCCTAAATTGAGAAAAAATAGTATGTGAAGTAAATGTTTAATTATTTATTTATTTTATTCATTAACGCCCAAAGGCATTAACAAAAAATAAAATAAAATACATGCTAACATACTAAATAATAAACACAGAATATACGGAAAAAATATGTGAAATTAGTCAGAAAGGATAGGAAATAAAAAATATTAGAAGTAAAATTATATTTGTTAAATCAGTAAAAAGTTATTAAAGTTTGTTTTGATTTATTACTTCAGATTATGTTAGGTTTGAGTTTGTTTAACGTTTGTTCAGGTTACATATGTCTAAATAATTGTTTCAGGTAGTGTGCTGAAGGTAAATAATAAATAGTGACAGGTCATAAGCCCTTTAAATACCTAGACTTCCATATTCCTTTCTCGAAAATGTTCTTCATCTCCTCTAAATGCAGTACTTGTGTAGAAAGCTCAAATTCGGAAATACTTTAAATATTGTGTCTAGCACACGTCATTAAAATATTGTTTGTATTTGCAAATGAAATTGAATAAATAATTATTCAATTTCAATAATCATTGAAATCTATTTATTTCTTGTTGCTATTGTCTATGCTGTGCATTGTCCATCCGCGATATACGAAATATGATATGACAATTTCTTTGATGAGAAAAATACCGCCAATGTAAGTTTTATTATTTCTTTATTTATTTTTGTTGGCAGAACACAAAAAACCTTTTAGTAGGAATATAATACTCATTTATTCATCACTGCTCAGTTGTTTTTCGATACATTTAGATTGTTGGCACAAAACATTTAGGTTATATCACCATTGATGGCCTACTTAGCCACTCTTTCGAGGTGAAAAATTATTACGATTAAATGACTTTTGAATGTTTAGTAAAATTTTATCGAAATAACTGATTATGTAGGGTCAAGGTGCTGACAGTGGATCAAGTATCCTGCAAGAAAAAATATGAGCGCCACAGTTTAATCATGTGCACAGTAAGAATGTCTCATAGGGCAAACACACCACCACTAGCCGGCCGGTAGCTGTGACAGTGCGTACACGTGGTGCGTGCGTTTTAATTTGTTTGTGTCTGAAAACAAAATTTCAAAGGTAAGTTTTCTTTGTTTCTTGTTTGATTTACAAGTGACATTTTCACATGGCATTGATTTTACTGTAAACTACGTGTGTTCTAGTTACATAAAATAGTATCACTATCACGAACAAACTTAGTAATTTGTGTTTGTTTGACTAGAAAATCAAAATTGCCGCATAGGGTACAGTGGGTAAAATACCGTGATCCACTGTGTAGCTATTAGAAATATTTGTTATGCTGCCCACATATTCAAAGTCTAAATACATATATAGCTACCGTGTACTAGAATGAGTCACTGTTGATTTGTCTGTGATCCACTATACCTGACCTAGAAAACGCACTAGATCATTTCCCCCCTTTAAAAATAATAAAAAAACCTTTGTAACTCTTTACATTGTAAGTGAATCTAAAAAAAAAAACAATCCAGTCCGAAAATACGATAATTAAGCTATAGAGATAGCAAATTTTAGCTTTCGTGTTCGAACCATTACAAAATTACAGCCCTCCAAAAGAAGGTGATCCACTGTCAGCTACTTGTTTGCTCTCTTAGAATTTTTTATTTCAAAATTCCCTTTGTCTAAATTTAATTATATTTTATTTCTTGTGTGTACATATCTACATTTAATCTGCATTTTCTAGACGATTTTATTAAAATATTAATAAAAATAAGAGTATTTAAAATAATAACCCGCTTAGCCTCTATTTTAAAGGCTCATTAGCAGACGGGAAACGAAAGGATATGAAAGTAAAATATGAAAAATACACTACAACACCCAGACCAATTATTGAGAAAAAAATCGATTTAGGATTTTTTCTTGCAACTGGCGGGAATCGAACCCGCGATGCCAGGTTCACAGTTGGCCGTCTAAGCAACTGCGCCACGGCGCGACGCGTCGCGGCGCCTGTCAAATAATGTTTAAAGTTTACCGGACTATGCTTTTACGCTTCTAAATATATATATATATATACGAGTAAATTCAGTAGCGGATATATATATATATTTATTTGCCCATTAAAAAATAGAAACAGTGAGTTTGTATTATTCACCCAAATATTTCCATTTTAATGTCATTTTATAAGTCATAAACAAATGTGCTAAAAATGGGAATCAAATTGTAGTAGAGTGAGTCTCGAACCTCATGATTCGCGTGGAAACGCGGTCTGATTTTTCTTCATATAAATGCATTCCCGTATTTTCTCCCTGGATTATGGCACTTTAGCAGTGATTTTTTACACACTATTATTATTTACTATTGGCGTGTCTTTACCGTTTTGCTTTTTTGATAAATTGTTTCTCATGGAAGCTAGGACCATCCAAAAACTCAAAAAAGGGCCCTGTTTTATCTGCCGTCTTCGGATGTACGGTGTGCAAATATGATAAATAATTTTGAAGAACGAACAAAGTACCGACACAGAAAATTTCATTTTGATACTCTTAAAAAAATCCGTTCAGTTTTGGGGTGCGGAAAACGGGACAACAAAACCTTGATTTTGTTGATTTTATTTAGGCATAATCAGTCCGACGCGCAGTTGTCTTTTTCGCACAATATCGGGAAGGTATCTGCGAGAGAGTGACAGAAAAACTATGTACAAATACTTATTCACAGGTCCATCTTTTCCACAAGGGAACGTGTTGCACGAGCCCAGGGCCCCGGCCTGATGGGGGCCGCGAAATATCACGACAAAATTACCTTTTTTTGCCTTTTTAAAGGGTCCCAAACTCTGTGTGCCCAAGGGCCCCCCCTCTATATGGCTTAATACGGCCCTGCCTATTCATCAAATGTCTCTGACTACACCACGGGGCCACGACCCTGATAAATGAAATACACGATTATATATTATTAATAATCATGTTATTCCAGTCAAGGGAAAACATCTGTACCTCAAAGGCCATTTCGATTTTCGCATCCAGTTTATGATCATGTCCAAATATCCATTGATTTTGAAAAAATGTAAGTCTTATAATGAAAGAACCAATGTATTAAGATACTGAAAATACAAATTAATGTTCTGAATTATTAGAAATCACTTAGAGAAAGAAGATTCTTTAAGCTATTGTTGAACGTTTGACGTTTGGATTTGCATCCGTCTGCCTCTGAGGTACAGAAATAAACAATTTAGCGAAATGTGCACATGTAGGTATTCAGTTTAACAATATTAATTTTATTTTTTTAAAAATAAGTATTTGCGTTCTTATGATTTACCCAAATATTTCATTTTGAGGGCCATTTTCAACTAGTTGTAAATAACTCACTATTAGAAAATGGAATTAAGTTGGGGTAGAGTGGGATTCGAACCACGGACATTTGGACACGGATTTTTTTTTTTTCATTATTCGAAGAATCAATGTGGTCAAATTGATTGTAATTTGTGATTATTTCCATTATTCGGTACTCAATTTGTCAATTCAAACAAATAATTTACGACCTTGGACATTTAACAAACAAATTTTTATATTCAACACTGTTAGTAAAAATATTAAAAAGATAAAAAAGCTTTTAATTTTTTTCATAATGTCTATTCCAGGGGGTATGATAAATAAGTAAAAAAATGTGTAATTTTAATAATTCCATTATATTTTACTATATAAATGTACAACAATAAATATTATATTATACCTATATTACATGCATCTAATATCTTAAAACAATAATATCTTTGGTCCCTCATCAAACTCTTTATTTTTGCGAACATACTTTTTAAATACATATATATCACCGTAAGTCTTTTTCTTAAAAGTTAAAAAAATATTTAATATTTTTAGATTACCTAAAAATACATTATTGTATTAATATAATACAATAACTGTGAATATTTAATAATTAAAACAAGACAGTTTATTTTTTTCGTATGCGAGTGCGTGGTCTAACTTAATTAGGTTACACCGAAAATATTAAAGACGGAAAAATGAAATATAAATAAAATTTTAAAAAGAGGATTATCTGTGGTAAATTTGATTACATAAATCGGTAAAAGTTGATAGATTGCTTGGCTATTGTCATCTCATTTTTACACAGGTGATATTTTTATAATACGGTTTAATTTCAACTTTTTTGAGTCCCAGCCTATTTTGCATCATAAAACCTAGAGTAAACGGCAGTTTACATTTTATTTTTACCCTTTTTTTTGGGTTTGGTGAATCGAGTTAGATCAGCAAGTTTTTTAAATATCACTGAACCTTAAAATAAAAATAAAAATATGAGAAGACTGTTCAACATAACTTATACAGGGTGTTCATTAAGCCCTGTCACATCCGAAACCACGATAATCAGTATGAGCAAGAAGACATATTGGCACATAAAAAGAATTTTTTGAAACGAATAAAATTTATAAAAATAAAATATCAAAAAAAGCACATGGTTGTTTACTTCTGCAGGGGAGAAACGAGGGGGAGAGGACAGTCTGATACACCGACCACCGAGCTCCCCTCACTTCTCTCCTGCAGAAGTAAGCAACCATTTGTTTTTTAAAATATTTTTTTTTTCTTTTTTCTAAATATTTTTATAATCATGCTAATATGTCTTCTTGTCTATACTGATCATCGTGGTTTCGGATGTGACAGGGTTTAAAGAACATCTTGTATAAAACTTTGAGGCTAATGATCGGCCAGTGGATTAAAAGGGTTAATTCAAGTATGGTAAAGCCTGTTTTCAACTGAGTTTAGGAAAGTTTAGTAGAGATGTGCCCTTTTTAAGCGTGCACTCGTAAATAACCTCTTAAAAAAAACATCCTCAGTGTCTACTAGTTATACAATATCTTTGTCGATAAGAGAGCATTGCTTCGTAATCAACCTCATACACATCGGGAATATCTCGGTTCGCTGCCTCGTTGAACACTATTTTGACGGACGTTTTTCCGAATAACTGTTCTTCATACTTGATCAACTGCCGGAAGAAACCCGTGTTTGGCCTTATTTGCGGTCTGGAATAAAATAATAATTTGTATAAAAGAAATAAAAGTTCGCTCATTAAAAATTATTACTCTCAATTACAAATAGGTCCTCTGAGTTAATTTAAGTAGTTTAATATGGAAAATGCAACAATATTTGAATTTGCCCAAATTTTCGTAGACAAGGACTGGATTCAACTCCCTGGAAAGCCGTTTATATTAACATATTACAACAGAGATGAAGAACATTTACGATATTTTGTTGATAAATTCACCTGATCCATGAAGGAGTATAGAAATTGAAAAAATAACATTTTCAGGCCTTGCCTAGTTTGTAGGTGAAATAATTCAATTCGATGAATCTCACCCGCATAAACAAAGGTTTCAGTTCTTTAACTTCACAAACATCAATAGATGAAAGAATTGAACGAATTTAGATGTTCAAATATAGGCAGAATGGTGAATGTTACATAGGGTCTAAAGTGGCCATTGACAGGTCATAAGCCCGTAGATGCCTAGACTTCTGTATTACCTTCTCTTAAATGTTCTTCATATCTGTTGTAATATGTTAGTGGAAAATACACGTTTAACATATTTTTGAAATAAAGTGTTATATGAAATATAATGCGAGTAAAAATTTCGATTTACGAACTTATAAACGGTAATACGGTCAAAGAGAATTGGCCCACTACTTGTTTAAAGTGTATAGTCTACTTTCATTATCCATAAGGACTATTAGTAAGTTCTCACCATATAAAATTGCGATTAAGAAATGGATAGTGGAGGTGGGTTGCGCACGGATCGATGAGTTGATCAAGCCAAATAGGTAAAATGTGTGTACTGTTTATGAAATTTGGTCATGTTTTTTATGATTATTTTAGTTTATATTGTTTATTATGTTAATGATAATTAGGTTAATTAGATTAATTACCTTTTAAAAAATATTATTATGTTAACTTTGTAAAACAACTAATTTAAGGCATGTTTCACATTTTGTAAAATGTTTCCCTCGGCAAGGGACACCTCAGTGAGGGAACATTATTCTGTATAAAAAAGAATACAAACAATGTGAAAGCATAAATAAATATGCGGTTACCAGTAAATCGGATCGATTGCGTCCTTAGTTTTAGTTAATTCTGTAAAATCTAAGATTTTTTTTCAGAAGGTGTCATTTCACAGATAAATAAATATTCTGTAAGTATTGTAGCATTAATTTAATCAAGTTCTTGTAAAAAAACATTCAGTAAAATCGAATCGTATTGTAATTTTTGTCTCGCTGTACTCGTGTAATTTTTAAATACCTAGCTGTCTTATTTCCGGATATAATCTATAGAAAACAAACACACCACCTTTGTTCTTTTGGAATATATTTACAAATGTTTATTTATTGTTCAGCGCACTTTTGTATAAATTCGTATAGTTTAAAGTTTTTTTACCTTTTGGATCTGAGGTGGTAGAAAGCATCCCTCAGTGAGAATCCCCGGTGTCTCATGAGGTACGCCAGGCAGAGGGCGGCCGAGCGGCTCACCCCCGCCACGCAGTGGACCAGAGTGCAGCCTCCGGAAACACGGACCTATGGAAAACAATGTAAAATTCTGTCAATATCGATTTTGCGCTTTGATTGTGAAGAAATATTCCATTTTCGCTAAATAAGTATTTAAAATGGCGGGCACTTCCATGGTAATATCGTTAAATAAGGCACATTAAATTCTCCAATTGAACGTAGTTATGCAGAAAGCAGCCAGTTCACAATTTTGAAAAATGAGATATTGATATTATCGGGTGTTAGTTAGTTTTTTTAAAAGTTTTTAGTTTTTCTTCAATGTAGGTATGATTTATACGCTTTTTGAAAGTCAATATATAAATAAATAAACAAAACAACACAAAGAGATAGTCATAGTAATAAATAACTACACATTCTTAAAATAATCAAATAAACTAACACAAATAAAATAATACTATTTATTCCATATACTGCTCTTCTTCCATGTACTCATTAAGTCCATAATAGGCCTTTTTTTGAAGTACGCTTTTTATGAAATTTTTTAATTTATTGTTCGTCATAGTTAGGATATTGTCGGGTATTCTATTGTTGAAGCGTACGCAGTGCCCCACAAACGATGTGCTTAGCTGAGCTTAGCTTCAATTTCGGGATTACCAATTTATCTTTATTTCTCGTATTATGAAAATTATTAACGCTATTTTTTTGAAAGAGAGATATATTATTACGCACATACATAATATTATCTGATATTTTTACATTACTTTTTTTTTTGCACCACAACAGGCCAGGATGCCTAATTACAGTGGTGAATTACATCTCAGAGCACCACCCAGGCTTGAGAAAAATCACATTTTAAGAAAAAAATTGTGTTCTCACCGGGAATCGAACCCGGAACTTTCCGTGCGTGAGTCAAGCGTCTTAACCACTACACCACGGAGGCCGCCATTTATGTTCTGCTAAAACCAGCTAGACCGCTTTCATACAAAAAAACTGTATTAATCACCTTCTGAAAATGGTGTCGATCACGAAAATGGCATTTCTCAATTTGCAGAAAACGTTAAATACATAATTTGATTCTTGTTTGATAAAATGAAAACTGATTTATTCATTGTTTATTATTTGTTAAAGTCAACAATATTCCAACTGTTTGATTATTCACTCTTTTCACAAAGTTGCTATTATCTCAGTTTCCTTTTTTATGGCTGGCTGTTTTCTGCAATAACTACGTTCAATTGAAGTTGATTGTCCAGGATTCTGGTTTTATCTGAAAATAACGTGTGATTTAAAGATTTATTTTTTTAAAAAATAACCCGCTAAGCTTCCATTTTACTGGCTCGACAACAGCTAGAAAAGAATAAAGATACTGAAGGAAGTTATGAATTTTAAAAACACTTATAACATCCAGAATAATTGAGAAAAAATCTTTGTCGGATTTTTTCTTGCAACTGGCGGGAATCGAACCCGCGACGCCAGTTTCACAGTCGGCCGTTTAACCTGCTGCGCCACGGCGCGGCGCCTGTCTTATATTTTATTTTTGTTTATTTGTAGTTGCATTTCGGTTTGTAAAGTAGAACCGGAATTCTGGGCAAGTATTTACGACTCGATGGCTACCCTCAGGAAAAAATACTGAAAACGAAAATCGAATGGAGACAAGTCCGCCTCGAAGTGTGCTCGTTGACGCGTTCGCCTAGTCGTGGTCGACTCAAATATTTGTTCGTAATTTGGCGGAGATGCGCCACACTTGGTGTACCGATGCAGAGTCAGATGAGGGTGAGGATGGATGATGATGCGGGGTACGGAAATCGGAAATCACCTTTACGACGCAAAGCCATACTTTGACGACCACTGCTTAGCTATTAATGAGGATATTTATCCTCGTCGTCTTAAAAATAATATTGATTGCATATACACATATATTTATTTTCAGGGGGTATAATATATAAAATGTTTATGCAGTGTTTTGTGGTTAGTTTAGTTTGAGTACAGAAACATCCTGTCTTTTAAAATAACTGGGAAATTTAAAAACTGGATTATAGTTGGAATCTGTCAACTCGTAAAAGGACCAAATAAAAAAAGTCCAGGTTAGCTCTACTATCAAAACTATAACATTTCATTGACGCATCTACATAAATTAAGATGACCAAATAAAAAAAATATAAAACAAATAATAAATAAGTGCCAAATGCAAAAGGAGTAACATAATGCTTTTACTTTTGCCTATGCACAGGAGCATAATAATTTTCACGAATGAATGAGTAAAGTTGCTGCAAGAGAACGATGAAACGTTCAAATAGCGGACCCTATTGTGATTTATCACACACCGTATTTATACAATTCTCTAAAACGTTTTTCATTAAAACGCTAATATAATATTCAAATTATTTTTCGTAACACTCATTCTTATGGCGTTATAGATTGAAAAAGCGTGCACCGACCGCTAAAAACTTGAGAATTATTTCACTGTTTCAACAAATGTTTTCAGTCTAACGAGTTCATCGACTAAAGAGTTTTGTTCTTGAGATTTATATTTGAGTTTTCAAAAGTAATCTTATTCGTCTTTTTTATGTTTTTAAAGAACATAACAAGAACGAAAATCCCTGAAAATACAAAAATTACAACTGATTGATTGAATTTATTAGTTAAATTAATTTTATCACCAGCCGTAGCACATTTAGTAAATGGTCGAGTGAGGAATTGGAGTTGTTGTGGATTCGATTGTGTAAAAAAAAAAACATCATTTTTGGGCTGTTTGCGATTTTCTTTTGTTTTATTTTGATTCGCAGTAAAAAGTTCATTCAACAACAGGCAAATGACATAAAAATCGATCACGTCATAATGCTGTGGATTGGCGAGAGCAGAAAATAGAAAGGGAAATGGCGGGAATAGTTTATATTATAGTTTATATTATCTTGTTCGAAAATAGGAATGCGCTCCAGAGCGAATAACTTCCTGGATGAGCTAATGTAGGTTGCCTCACAATACAGCGGGCCTAATTACATACATTTACATGACACACCTACAGACGTCACGGTACCTACGTACGTAGGTGAGCGTAGGCACTTGTTCGCGCTAAATATAAATCTCGTTAGAGAGAGCGAAATATTTCGTTACGCGTAGCTAGTCGGTCGTACAGAGATGTATTCAAAGCGGATTCCGTGTAAACAAAAATATTCAGGTATTTGTGGGGGCGCGGGTTCATTCAGTAACTGTTGTCTGTCGGGAGTTGAGTTGGCAGGAAAAAATCTCCGTTCGCTTACAGCCTGGTGAACTGTTCAGTTGGGGTTTTCACCAAAATAGAGCTACGGAGCTCGGAAAACAACTGCGCAGTTTGTTGTACATTATTTTAATGGTCTCTTACATAAGAATTCCACCGCTCTTTTTAAATCCGCAGAAGATTGACGAGTTGTACAAGTGCCCACTTCCTAGGTGGAATTAAAAGTGGCTCGGTAAATAGTTGACCGACCCCAATATCACATAATATAAACGAACATAGCTACGGTTGTTGCCGGCGGTGTGGTATGCGGTAGGAGAGTTGTCGTGTGCAAACTCCCATTAACAACCGCGTGTTCACAATTACTATTTTAACAACTTAGAAAACTTTGAAACCTAACGCGTATGACCGTTGGTCAAGATATTTTTTGCTACAGAGTTTTTTTAATATGGGAGTTGTTTTATTATTTCCCGCGCTTATCATGTAGGTACATGATTTATAAGTTGACAACGATTGTTGATTGTGGCCTAATTTAGAAATTTCTTTGCATTTCTTAACCTCATCAAGATTAGGCGAACTCCATGGACCAAACGTTTTCAAATACTCTTATTCCACTTCACTTAGATAATGATTTTTTTACTTGTGCTTTTGTTAGATAGGTTCATTAATGTTTTCAGATATTAATAATAATAAGTAATTCAGAAGGAAAGATTTGAACAAAGTGAATATATTATTTAGGAGTTTTTTGGAAGGTGGAAACAGGTTGGTAGGAAGGAGTCGCAAAACTATCAACAAACGTTGTCATGGCGGCAACTCAGCTGATGGAGTTTTTAATTGGAATGATATACCATCAAAACTTTTTTCACAATGATTTTTTGTTTGACTTGCTCCCGTATCGGTTTTCCTGACTCAGAGATATCTTTAAATAAAACTATCTTATCGATTTGGAAACGACGTCTTTTTTAAATAATATTTTGAATTTCATAATGTTTCAAATAATAAAGCCGGTACTCTACAGGCTTATCGGCAGATGCGAAAAAAAGGATATGAAGGGAAGTTATGAAAAAATACTATTCGTAGAATCAAATTAGGACATAAATATATTTGATCTTTTATTTTATTAGTTAACGGATATCATACTGACACGGACCATGTTAGGAGGATCTGTGTTAGGGTTTTGCCAGTAGTGTCTTGATAATTTGATGTTCCTCTGTGATTTGGTATGAATGTGTATTGTTTTTCTTCTGTTGCTTGAGTGCGTGTTGTATAGGGCAAATTATTCTAATGTTTCCTATATGTATTTGGGTTTTGTGTCATTGTTTGATTTGTTTGTATTACTACGTTCTTCTTCCTTTCCTCACGTTAAGTAAGTAAAGGTAAACCTGATAAAGGTATCATAAATATAAGAGAAAAAGCCAAAAAATGCGTCAATATAAAACAACCGCAATCCGGTCTGACCATTTTTATTTCTGTTCACACGCCTTACAGAAAGGCAGTTGACACAAAAATAACGAAAAACAAAAATACATCAAATATGTAGGTACGTATATTAATGTAATAATGTTATATTAGCGGCCCGAGTGGTCTAGTGGCTAAGACTCTCGCTTCACGCATGGGCGTTTCTAGATCAAATCCCGGTTCTTTCTCTCTCGTTTTTTCCGATTTATTAACAAGCTAATGAACTCGTATTCCCGCTGTGGGAATCGTGAAAATGAGATTAAGGGTAAAAGAAAAGTTGATTATATTATTTACTGAGATGCACTGATGGTGATATGAGCATTGAAAGCAGTAAATGTACGTTCTAAATAAAGCGAATCTTAAAAAAAGGAATCAAAATTTCATTCAGGCTAAAAACTTGATTTGCAATATGCGGATTTGAAAACAGGCCACAAGGCCTCCGGGTCCGAAATCAGGTCCGGGTAAGTGTGCTGTATTTAGGCCTTCACGCCTCTTGTGGGTAAAACCATTAGATGTTTATTTACCTGTTCTATGAGGTCCGCCACGAGTTCGAAGTGGCTCTCCAGGTCGTCGTCCACTGTGTCCTTCACAGGGACCCTCAGGAAGAGGGTGTCACGGGACGGCAGCGGGGTGTCGGGCAGCTCGGGGGCGGCGCTCACCACGCACGTCACGGCCAGCGCGCGCAGGGCGGAGCCGCGCACCGCCCCCGCCCCGCACAAGGCCAGCCCCGACACCACCTGGCTGAGCCCGGACGCCGCCCTGCAGAGAGACAATCGGTCATTAGAGGTTACAATAGGCCTCGCGGACCCCGGCTCAGGAGGACCGATGTTCGAACCGCGCTGTACAACTTGTTTCCGGTATTTATAAGTAAAAGAACATGTCAATTTTTTTTAAATTTTAGTAAATCGTCGACACGTTAATTTTCTTTACAAAAGTAATAAGAAACTCCCGAAAAATTATTATATATCATTTGAACAACTCTGTACCTAATCCAACTTTCTTCGTCATTTATATAATATATATGACATAAGTATTCTTTATCAAAATGTGCAAGCTCTATCACCCCACTAAAAAAATAGCTATAATTTGAATATAGTGATGTGTGTTTACATACATTTTTTCTAAATGTACAAAATATTAAATAAATAAATCCGCGTATTTTTCTCTAGTTGTAATATTGTTTTAATGTGTAAGTGTTGCCTTAATAAAATATAATTTTAAAATTATTTTTATGCTCTCAGAAATCTTTACTTTTCCCTAGAAAACATTTTGTTCGAAGACCTTTTCACACCACTGTACATGTTATTTTATAAAGATGAATAAAATAATCCTCTCATCCGGTCACTCAGCACTATGTTAAAACGAAAGTCTGGCTTCCAAAAAAAGTATTATGCACTGAGAAAATTAATTTATATCACTAGGGCTTGATCATATATTTGTACCTACATCGGAGGTACATAGTATAATGAAAGTAATATATACTATAAATTGATATATTTCTGTGGTTCTGTGTGATACAATAACTCTCATCCATGAAATCAACTCAAACGATGTAACTTCGTGATATATTATATTATATGAATATATTATCCATTACTTTAATATATAATTCATTAAAAAACAAATAAAAAATACCACTAGGAATTCAGTCGTTATTATATATTTAATTGAAATGTCAACTGGCTGAATTGTTCTAGTAATTAAAAGTGCTAAAAACGGCCGCGTGGAGCGCTATATGTCCTGCAATATGACGCATGAAAGTAAATATGGTATTATGTCAAAAGTACCATCTCAAAGAAAAATAGTCCTTAAGAAATACTGTTTTCCAAATCAAGAATCTTCAAATAATTTGTGTCATCTGCAAGTTTAATCTAGGAGAAAAACCCGCACTGGGGTTATTACATTCAAAATATAGTATACTTATTTGTATGAAAAAAAAGCTGGAATAATCGGTTAGTTTATTGGCTCACCGCAGGCGCTGGGCGCGCTTTATTAAAATTTACATTTATGTTAGGATAAAAATACAAACGGTAGAAATGATTTAAAATAAATGTTCATTATTTATTTGTTTTTCTGTAAATAAAGTTACAATAAAACATTATTATAGTTAGTAAAATATAATGGTAAGCTGCGCATAATCGCTTCTATACACGGTTCGCCCCTGCCACACTGTACTGTTGTAACGAGTACTGATATATTATAATATTATATTCCTATTCCTGTACAAGCTTAAATTTATAAGGCCTTGTTTTAAAGTAGGTAACTGGTACAAGCCATTCTTGGGAGATGAAGTAATCTCTCAATACATTCAGTTGTGATGCATTTGAACACGCGAAGTATTCAGTTGGCTACAGTAAGCAATCTAAATATCGAAACTGAAATGCAGTCATCGTAAAATTGTATTTAAGTTTATATCAGAGTAGTTGTTACTGTTCCACAAAATCAGACGATAAAAAAATACTTAGGTAACAAAACCAAAACTTAAAATAGTTTATTATGCCGACTTTAGTTTCAGTAGGAATATTTATACAAAACGTAATAATGCATTTGAATTCACAACGACTACAAAGCATTTATTGTAAGTTCATCAATTTGTTAAAATACGCTAAGTTATCAAAAATATTAATTCATGTCATCTTGATATTGCGCGTGTTTTTCAATTATTAAAAAATAAATACCCGCTAATATTTTGAATTATCTATCCTAACATACATAATGTACCCTCGGGTAAGTTTTTTTCCAGATCTATGAGTATTAATAGTAATTAGGGGCATAATATCTACTTTAATACAATAAATTATGTTATCCTTGATTTCTTAATTATTTGCAGTATATTAATTATCTTAGAAAACAATTCACTCTTCCTAACAATGTATAATTATGAATATTGTACATTCACTTTTTATAATATAATTTATGACAGGCAAACATTTACCTAGACTAAGAATAAATAATCAAGTAAATGTAAAATACTAAACTCAACATAATATTTCAATATTGATATTAAAATAACTGTCAGTGGGTTTATGTTGACAAAAAAATAGACACGGGTCATTATGAGTATTGACGCTGTCACTTGTGTTATTATTGTCATCTGGATGTAAATGTTTGTTTTTTTCTTTAAAAAATCGTATTATACTTTTTATTAAAAAATATAATTAGACGTCATCATTTGTTTTGTACCCTTCAATTTGTATTGAAATCGCTATATTTCAAAGTTAATTGGATTCGTTTCAAGTACGTCGGTACAATAATTTAAATGAGTCAACAATATCGGTTCTGTAATATTGGCAAAGCTTACCTTATTTTTTCATTTTCGGCCAGTATATCTTGTACATCTGTTCTGCTTTTAGTTTCATCCTCACACGAAATACCAACATCGCGCGCGTCCTCGCTGATCACTTTCATGGTGATAATATATTAAGCCTGGCTAATTATTTAACGTTTATATTTGATTAACTGCGGAAGCGAGAACTACTCGTATATTGTTTATCAGTTAATGCCCGGGGTTTAGATCAACACTACATGGACCTTTATCTTTTCGTAAATAAATTTGGGATTTTCACTCGTGCGAATGTTTCGCGGTTTCTGTGAGACGTCACAATATCGACAGCAAGGTATTGCACCTAGTACCGAGCACCGAGCACCGCACGGCACGAGCGCTCGAGCACGTTTGTCCCTCTCGATAAGTTTTCTTCCCGCCAAGTCAATGTTCCCGCGTCACTGGATTGTTATTCCTGTTAGTCAGAGGTGGGAATCAGAAATTCCAATTTCCCAACGGAAAGCAGTCATTATACACGCATTCTTTGTATATTATTACATTCATTTTGCTGATGATTTCCAGAGAACATTCCGCACCAGCCATAAATGATACAAAATGAAAGGAAAATTGTTTAGGTGGAGTTTCCAAAAGTGTTTTTCCGTGTAAATTATTTTCACGCTGAAGGAAAAACAAATGGTTTATGCATACTAAAATTATTTTATAAATAGCCTACAGTATTGGAGAAAGTTTATGAAAATCAGAGTTATAAGAAGGAAATGATTTGTGTTTATTTGACTCTTAAATATTTTTAAAAAACATGATAAAATCAGTAGTAGGAATAAAATTTATTTTTTGAGGGTTCACAAATAACAAAAAATAGGAAAAATGTTTTTGAGTTTTCTCATTTTTGCCAGTAATTAAACACGTACGTTATTATCCAAGAAGAGCCCAAGAAGAAGTTTAAAAATTGAAAAAATGTTTTCAGGCGTTGCCTAGAATGTGAAATAATTCAGTCAGATGAATCTCTTCACAACAATAAATGTTTCGGCTCTTTAACTTCACTAAAATTAACAAATGGAAGAATTGAAGAAATATGGATGTTATTACATAAGCAAAAATAGTGAATGTTACACAGTGTGTAAAGTG
Source organism: Micrasema longulum (assembly GCF_059751315.1). Taxonomy (NCBI): domain Eukaryota; kingdom Metazoa; phylum Arthropoda; class Insecta; order Trichoptera; family Brachycentridae; genus Micrasema; species Micrasema longulum. Next base: position 62,652 of record NW_028277624.1, read on the forward strand.
GCCACTTAAACCAGCCAATGACAGGTCATAAGCCCTGTAAATGCCTAAACTTCCATATTTCCTTATTTAAGGTATTCTCCATCCCTGTTGTAATTTGATAATCTTAATGACTCCCGAGGGGGTGAAATCCAGTCTTTTGTCTACAAAAATTTGGAGAAACTCAAATATTGTAATGTAAGTTATTAATTACGTAAAAGAAAGAAGCATTTATAATCGGAAGAATTTTTTTTCCACAGAGATGAAGCTATTGAAAGTATGAAAATCTAAATAAATAAATATCTAATTTGTCTTTAAAAAATTGTACGTGCCCAAAATATTGTTAATTAGAAGAATTATTTATCTCTCGAAGATAAGTTTATTGATTCATATACCTACAACTACCTCTGGTGTCAGTTTTTCACACTGTTGTCGATTGAATTTTGCGTAAATAAGCCATTTGAATATATTATTGTAATGGGTCTACCGCGTGTCGATTTGTTTCGGACGCTTAAAAAATACAAATGCTCAAAGGTAAACAATAAAAAAACGTAGGTAGGACAAATTTTGTCACATGATTTTGGCGTTTTCACAAAGAAAATGGGAACCTTTCAGACATTTAATAATAATTGCGGTGTGTTGTCCGCGTGCCAGTCTTCGTGTCACCTTTAAAAATATTTTGGGACTATTTCTGTTTTTCATTTACAAACTGCTGAAACAAACAAAGGTTTAGGTACTGAAACTTGTGTGGAGCTGCCAGGTACCCGAATCAGTCCCGTTAGTTTGTAAATATAACCTAAAAGTGTTTTAAATTACTCACCATAATATAAGCACTCATCAATTAAAGGGTAATTAAAAAAATATTTACTGATAAACATTTACATGTATATATCTATATATATTACTCATAATAGTTATTTGATATTATATTTCATTATATTACCTACAACATATTATAATAGTGGATACAAATATAGTTAAATTTTCCATAAAAAACCAAACTTATGCCAAAAAAATTACTGTATGTTTTACTGTTTTTAAATGTGAATTTTTCGGCATTTATCGTACTTAAATAATAGGTTTTATATTTTATAAATTACTCCAAATTCTATTCGACTCAATATTAAACTAAAATGAATACCTAAAAAACAGACCCTTATTGAGGTGATGCGGCGCGTCTATTTATTTATTTATTATATATACTGCCTAAGCCAATTACAACAGTTACATGAAGAAACATAAATGCAAGATACTGAACAAAAAGAACATAAAACTATTTAGCAAAGACAAACAAGGGCAAAACAATAATTGTATGCAATATATTCAAAAAAACAAAAGACCTTAAACTTTGAGCTAAACCATGCCAATCCAACTTCATCCCCCACTGTTTAGTCGCGAAGAGATCTACGAAAAGCCGGAAGATCTATCCCAAAGAATTCCAAGTCGTGTGATGAATTGACTAATCTACACATTCTGGACTTTGGGGCATAAAAACCAAAGTTGCTCTTAGAAGATTTTATAAATAGCAGATTTTGACTTCTGGTGACACGGTTGGGAACATGAAAAGGAATTGATTGCAACAGAGATGGGAGATCATTTAAAGCATTAAGTATTTTGAAAATGCATATAAGGTCCATCTCCGTTCTACGTCTCTCCAATGAAAACAGATAAGAGATTGCTCTATTTCAAAATAGAGCTCTATTAATATTTATAAGGTCATAGAGCTTATTTCCCAACTAAATAAAGCATGTTAAGACGCAAGTATTCTCACATTCAAATCAACCACACAAGTAGTTTAATTAATTTGTAACTTATTACAATATTGCACGGATATCCACTGAAAAGCTTTCAGTGCGAACAAAATTGCTAAGCCATGAAAACACTCGAGACACGAGGAACGACGTCTCGGCAAGGTCATTTGGTCATTAGAAAAATTCTTCAACTTAAATATCCCGCAGTAATCTAAACAGGCGAGTGAGCGTCGGTAGGTAATAACAAAAGCCACATTGTGTCATAAATCTAGAATCTTAATTCGCGGCGGAAACTCAATGTTTACGTTGTCAACACGCCTTCCGTTTACCTCCCCAAAATAAGTACGGAATAAAATATTATACTATGCGAATTTTGTTAGTGATTTCTTGCATTCGTGTCTCGCGTGTGATATATTCGTTATTTAGTCAGGAATGTCGGCCTGGCGCCTAAAGGACACCTTTGGCCTTTTAATATTTCAGCGTCAAATATTTCTTAATTATATGTTCTACCTTTATATTTATGAGACGCGTATGAATGTATTTTTAGCCTTGAATTCCAACAGCGGTTGACAACCGTTTTGCGATACTTTCTACGCAATATTCACTATTTACTCCCATTTTTATAATATATTCTCATCCCAAACGGCACTTGAAAAACTACGTATTTGTTAATACGTAAAAGCAAAGAAGCGTTATTTTCTTATGTTTGTTTGAAATGTATTCAATCAAAAAATAAATACCTCACACATTTTTTACACTGGCATAACATATTTACGCGAAGAAAAAAATTGCAATTATGCATTCCGGAATATGCTGGACCAAATCCAGAATAACGAATTTTTATGTAGTAGATATGCGAGACTTTTATAAAGTATTCTTGTGGGTTATTAAATTTCATCTTAAGAGGAAGCGTGGTGAGAGCAATGATTTTTCCACACACTATAGATTGGGGTGTCTCTATAGTTTTACTTTATCGATAAATTGTTTCTTATGGGAGCTAGGACCGTCAAAAGACCCAAAAGAGGGCCTGGTTTTATCTGACATCTTCGGACGTACGGTATACAAATATGATGATAATAAATTTTGAATAACGGAAAAGAAAACATCAAAATATCTTCTTTATTTGTTTTTTTTTTCATAAAACTGCAAATCATCAAATCAAATCAAGTCAAATCAAATTTGTCACAAGAATCGTCAAATCAAATATCCAAAAGAGCACAAAAAAAAAACTTATACAAAAATAAAGTTATTTTGCACAAACTTTTTTTTGTAAAGTAAAAGCACTGCGTGCCGTAAAACGAATACATTTTAAGGTCGATTATCCTCGTAAGAACGAAGAAATTAAAAAGTTCTCATACTTTAGATTAAATCATTGATATCTATAAAGATAAATTGTATATTTATTTGTTCGGCATAGTTGACTGTGACTGAAGGCCCGTTTGTCCAGTGGCAAGTGACCGAGCAATATCCACTGGGCACGGGGCATAGTGACCTGGATTAAGGGTTGCACAATGAGCATCACCTGGTACATCGACGTGGCAAGTATGAATTTCAAATTTAATAAACTATTTATCTACGAACATAAAGCGTGTTAAAAAAAAACTTTATTACGTTTTTCAATTATAAAACTCTATCAAAATTATGTTCATTTACGTATTAAGTTGTAAAATATACGCTTTTTCTAACTGGTAACAAAAAATCAAACAAATTAATTAGTCGATAAAATCACCATAACTTATTGATTCCATGTAAACAAACTTCAAGCATTATATGTGATTCTATTCTAAAAGTAGAGACGTTTCTAGCTTCTCTGAGACTTCAATCTGTTCAAACTTCAATCTGTTTTCAATGCAGCAGCAAGGCTTATTACGGGAGTAAAAAAATATTCCACATCACACAACATCTTCGAGATTTTCACTGGTTAAAAAGCCCAGAGATAATAAAATACAAACTTTTCTGGACAGTATTCAAATCTCTTCATGAAATATCTCCAAGATACCTATCGGACCTTTGTATTTGGGAAAATACATATCAATGAAATTCTACTCTTATGTCAGCATTTGATTCAGGCAGAGAAAAACTTGCCGAAATCCGGCGCTCCCCAAACAGTAGGTTTGGAGATCGTGCTTTTGCCGTTGCCGGCCCCTCTGCCTGAAACCAATTGCCTTCAAACTTACGAATCATCGACAGTCCCAGTCAGTTCAGATCCCAACTTAAATCTCACTTCTTTCTTCAAATCAGAAAATACAACATGTTACTTTAGTTTAGTAAGAATGTAAGTTTACGTATACAAATGTAAAGCGCCCTTGAGGTGATTTTTTACAAAAATGGCGCTATATAAATTAGCCAAATTTATAATTATTGTTATTATCTTGAAACTCATTGAATACTGTGAAGCCTTTACAAAATAAGTTGTGTAAGGTTATATTATATGAAGTTATTATCGTCGTTTGAAAAAAATACGACTTACATCCAACGAAAAACAAACAAAAAATTCCTATGAAAACAAAAATTAAAATTAGCTTAACTAAAAAACGTGTCGTTTTAGTACAGATTAAAAAAAAATTATTGACAACGATGTTTGCAGTAGTAATTAATATTTTGAAAATGCATATCGAGGTATCGCGTGCATCCCTAGTTGGGGTGGCTTGAACAACATTGCGGGCTGCGCTTATTTCAATAGCATTAGCAACTGCTAAACGTATTAGCTAATTTCAATGAATACGAAAAATCACAAGACGCGGTGTTTCAAATTAAAGACGTTAAAAATAAAGTAAGTGTTTTTTTTTATTACCAGTTATATATTTGCTAACTCCGTAGACAGCATTTATAAAAATAAATAAAATTAGTATTTTATTTAGTTGGGTATTCAGGATGGCCAAATACTTGACGTAAAAAAAGTAGGGTGTTCAACACCCCAGGCTGTAAAAAAAGACAAATGTGTGCAATGAATTGTGAACCGTTTCTGAGATATATATTAAAAAAAAAAAAAAATTTAGTTGATTTCGTCACCGTCAGCGTAGTCTAAATTTTTTTTCGGGGTAAATATAAACTTTAATTTTTTTATTTATTTATTTGTTTGTTATTGAGGAAAAAAAATAACACGTGTCGTTTAATCGGAAGTATTATTAAATTATCATTTTATTGAATAATAATATTTCTCCAAAGTGTATCGGAAACGCCGACACGGAATTTTTTCAAAGATCGGGTGTAAAGACCCCATGGTATTTTAAAAACTTAAGGATTAAATAAGCTTTCGCATAATTCTAAAAAAAGTAATCACTTCCCGAGATTTTTTAATATTTTTATTAAAAATTACGGTAATGGCAATTTACTCCAAAAACGTAAAGTAGATGTTTTTAGCAATAATAAATTACTTTTAATCAGCATATTACAACAGAGATGAAGAAGATGTTCAAATATAGGCATAATGGTGAATGTTACACAGTGTGTAAAGTGGCCACTTAAACCAGCCTTTGACAGGTCATAAGCCCTGTAGATGCCTAGACTTCTATATTACCTTCTCTTAAATGTTCTTCATCTCTGTTGTAATATGTTAATGTAAACAGCTCCCCAGGGAGTCGAATCCAGTACTTTTAATCGTAAATAGTAACATAATAAAATGTTTTCTTTGTTGCGATACAATTATTTTTATAATAAATTTCGGTTAATAATTTATTTTGCACATTTCCATTTTTTTACGGCCCTTGGGGTGTTCTACCCCCTACATTTTCTTTTTCATCAAATATTTGGCCATATTGAGATAGTTACAATTTGAAAAATAATCGGGTGGTGGTGAAATTTTTAGGCCATTTTCAAAAATGGTCTCATAATTTAAATATTTGAGTAAATCAAAATTTACAGATGAGATAAAAAATTCATCCATATTGTTCTGAAAACTGGGTCCTCTAAATATGAAGTGACTGCAAGGATAAGCTGACGGGGACACGCGAAAAAGAAAAAGAAAGAGAGTTCATTCCTTTTCTTTTATCGCTACGAACTTAGGCCACTAGCGTAGCAAAATGCAATAATTTATACGTAAACAAATAAGAAATTAAAACATTACTGTGAAATAAGGCGTGTATGGGACGAGACGACTGTGCTAATGTAGCGGATTTCGTAATACTCCGGATTTGTAGGTTATTTGATTTATTTCGCGTTTTCTAACACTGTTATTTTGACTAACAAAAAATGAAAATATCTGAATAAACCACAAAAACGCATATAAGTATTTGAATTTTTTAGCAAATAATATATGTATTTTGGGGCTATTCAAATAGTTGTAAATACAGAAAATGAGAATCGAGTTGTGGGAGAAGGTTCAAACCTCGGACCTCTGATTCAGAGTTTGCGACATAAAATATATATTTTTAATCAGAACTGTTTTACAGTGAGACGGACTCCCTCCACATATCAGTCAACAGTTCTAAAGGCCGGGGATCTTCCTATCGGTTTAACTTATATTAAAAAACTTTTTTTTTGTCAAAAACAAAAAAAACTGCGATTTCAATTTAATTTGACTTTACAACTTTCATCGCCCCTTTAACTGTGAGTTTGGCAAATTATATGAAGGACTTATGTCAGATATTGTCTTTCTTCCGTGTGACCAAAATTACAACCAAACGAACTCTACCATAAACTGTTTATTCAACTTCTTTACTTCTTTAGTTGCAAAAATCGATTACCATTATATAACACCGTGACAGTTGCACAGCAGCACTAGCATTAGCAATAGCATTTCGCATGCCAAAGGAATGTAATAAAAATAGTAAATATTCCATCACCACTCTTGAGTTAGGCCGTTCCCGCATCCCGCATCCCGCTACGTAATACCATACAAGTATGATGAAGAGACATTCTTGAACCTCGGCCAAGTCCGCTTCAGACGGCTACCTGAACGGGAACGGACGACACTTAGCTGATCTTCTATTCAATATTCGGCCGTCACTGATTCATAATGCTCGCGTGTTCAACTCTACTGAGATCCTAAATATAATGGACAGTGCACATAATTCACTAACATACCAATGTGCTGGTTTTATGATATTTTAGTTATTTTTTTTCAAAATCATGCAGGTACATTATAATATTTTTATTGGAACACTACACATTTTACTATTACACCGTAAACAAACTATTTTCTTACATTTTTGGTGTGAATTTTTTGGAAAAAAAAACTTACTAAAATCTCGTTCATAAAAACGATTTTTCTTTAAAAAAAATAGCATTCCTAAATAAATATTCAGATAATGTTTTTTAGAAATTAAAATTTAATATTAGTATTCGTTGACGTTGAAATGTGGAGTAAATAATCAATTTTTTAATTTATTTAAATATTGTCAAAACTTAAATAACAATGTACAAAATTTAAATATGTACAACAAAGGTAATATACACCATTGACAAAATATTAGATTAGTAGGTATTAAAATAAAGTAAATATCAAGAATGAACGATATAATTTGAAGACATTTTAAGTTATATATTTTATTAGTACGAAAGTGGATGAAGGCGATTCCTTGGACGGATTAGTTTCAAATCAATTAGAAACCAGCGAGAAAGAAAAATAAACAAAAAATAAACCATTAATAAAGGTGGCGTTGAAACGCATAGTTGAAATATTTTGTTAGAGTTAAAATAGATCAGAAATATTTTGTAAGAATTGAAATAGAACAGAACTGGTTAAGGCGAGCATAAAGAGGAGTCGGTTAACTGTGTATATATTTTGTACACAGACAACACATTCTAATCTCTGTATAAAATAATAATATTTTTCGAAGAATCATTTAGTTAGAGAAATATAAAATCAGTCGAATAACTAAACCATCATCCTAGAGACAAAATTGAATGCATATAAAACATTTATTTATTTAATTTTACAATACGCCCAAGGGGCATTTACATAAGTACATACGTGCATGATTAATATCATTAATTGTAGTGCTTTAACACTTATATATTACGCAGACAGGGTATAGTCTAAGTTTATAACCGAGTTGCACAGTTTAAACCCGCGCTGTGCCAGCGGGTGTCCTGCAAGACATCGGACCCTCCCATTTACAAAAGTAATACAGGCAAAAAAAAACATGGAAGTAATTTGAAAAAAAAGGGACTACCACAGGGAAGCGTTCTGGCGCCAATCCTATAAAACGTATATACTAACGATCAACCTATAGCAGACAGGCAATTCATCTACGCTGATGACACAGCAGCGGCTGCTCAAGAGGACTCTTTCCAGCTGGTGGAGGAAAGATTTTCCCGAACTCTTAACATACTTGGGAAATACTATGAAAAAAATATGTGAAAGCCAAATCCAAAGAAAACTCAACTCTATGCCTTCCTTCTAAAAAATAAGCAGGAGAGAAGAGAACTGGAGGTCACATGGAAGGAGGAAAGAACCGAGCACTGCCAAACACCCAAATATCTTGGTGTAACTCTGGATAGAAAGCTTTCCTATAAGCAGCATTACACCAATACCGAAAGAAAGTCTCCGCCAGGAATAACATATTACGAAAGCTTACCGGTTCATCTTGGGGAGCAACTCCACATGTACTCCGCACCTCTGCCTTAGGTTTGTCCAGTTTGACGGAAATCAGCACACGCCAAACAAGTGGATATTGCAGTAAATGACATGGAGCGACTGGTGTCCGGTTTCCTGAAGTCGACACCGGTGCACAAACTTTATCCTATAATAGAAATCGCTCCACCTAACATCAGAAAAAATGTAGCAGCGGACCCAGAGAGACACAAACAGATCCATGACCCTTAACGACCATCGAATGGCTACTCTGAGACAGAGATTGAGAAGGAGTTTCGTCAAAGTCACAACTGACTTATAGACCTCTGCAGAAAAATGCAGAGAGGATCTGTGGAGAGAGGAACAGGAAGCAATAGGCTCTGGATAATACCATCCGAAAGCACAAACACCGCCCACAGTTTGGACTTCCCTACGTAGAAAGTTCTCAACAGATTACGAGTAGTGTCTAAGTGCAAATACAATCAACAGAGGTGGGGTTTTATGGAGAGAAATGACATGAACTACGATTGTAAAAAGGTGAAGGATAATTCTTATCTACTGCGGTGTCCACAAATGCAGTTAACTTATGATGAGAATGATTTGAGGATGGCCACTGACAAGGCGATACCTGTCGCTGCACACTGGAGTGGCAAGGTCTGAAGTCCGGACCCGATAAGTAAAGTTTATAAGATACAAAACCCCTTTTCAAATATGGTATTTAGTATTCAAGGTATATGCGTTTGTGAGATGCTAATTATAAATTATTATCAAAAAGGATCGAACGGCAGAGTCAGCATTTTAAAGAAAGAGTGAACTGATTAAGTGACTCATTATATACTGTATGTAAATTCTGATAATATTGTACGGAGTTTAGATGGATGGGTCAAAAACTAAAAAAAACAACTCCCAGCATTATTTAAACAGGGTTTCTTTAAAACGCAGTTGTTTTTAAACGGTGTAGGCTTAAATTTTTTTTTAAACGGTGATGTTTTTTAGTTTAATTTGCTATTCCGTTGTGGAAACACATTCGGTTTTTGGTGTTCCTTTATAACAGTAACGACTTCGTGCTGTTTAAAATGTCATTTTCAAGATACGGATGAACAAGGGCACGGAACTGCGCAGGTGTGGGGTGCATTGGAGAAGGGCCAGGGAGATTTCATGCGTATATGTGTATGTACTTCTTCCTTAAGATATTATAATACGATTAGGTAGGTATTAAGGATAAAGATTTGAAGTTATGGCGAAGCGCGGTACGGAGTGCTGCGGGGCGTTAAATTTTTCGCGCAAAGCGAAATGTTTTTTTTAATTTACTTCTGCGTTTGGTGATTTAGTTTCCGTTTTTTTCAAACGATTTAATTTATTTTTGTGGAACTGTTTTAGGTATTTCGGGAGGGTAATTGTTTTAAAACAGCAGTTACACTTTTTTACAACCTCTACTTTGAACTACGCTACATTTTCGGTTTCCGGAAGTCAACTCACTAATCAGTAGAACTCTTCGACTGGAACTCGTGACATCAGAGGCGGAGTAATGTAAAATTCACAAAACTTGAAAAAATCATAGTCGTGATACTACGATCAATAAAAATATTTATTTTTTTGGTTTAGTTTTATAGCCCAATAGCAAATATCTGCAAAAAAAGAACTTCCTCATTAACTTTAACTTTTAAAATATAACTTTGGTATAATGTACACTACAGTTTTGTGTGTGAAATAGAGCTAACACCCTTGGACGGGTGTTTTTGACTCCATGGTTACTCTAAGGTAGAAATCCTGAAAATGGAAACCGGTGAAGATTAGCCCGCCTCGTCTACTGGTTAGTGCGGTTGTGTACCAAGCCCGAAGTCCCGGGTTCGATTACCGGAAAGGTTAATTTAAAGGGGTGGTTTTCACGCTGATATTTTCCAGTTTCTGGAGCGTAAGGCGAAATAGCGGCGAAAAAAAATCTAAATCTAAATATATTAGTTAGGAATGCCAATAAACTATTTTTATTTTTTTAAATTCTGAAAATAATTCTAACATGTTTTGCCAACACCGAAACTCGTTGTTTACGACCATAATCATTGAATACACCGCGGAGAGTTTGAGTACTGATGGATTCGTCATTTTGTATACACTTATTCTCACGTGGGCGACGTTTTCATGGCGCACGAAACGAAATTGTTCAGCTGAAAATAGTTAGTTGTGTTGTTTCGAGTTTCGGAATTTTAGAATTTGTCTGCGGGCCACATTGACCCCCGAGAAAACTTACATTAAACGTAGATAACAATTAATCGTAATAATCAATTTACCTAAAACAATGAACCAAAAAGTGATCATTCAACTCAGTAACAGATTACAAGTTGTATTTATGCATGTTATGAACATCCTTTGTTTAAATTTTTATTTTATTTCATTAAAAAGCCAACAGACATTTATACATTTATAAGAGTCAATTATACCATGAATACATATCATAAAGTCAAATTAGATGCTTCCACATTATATTGTTATTGTAAATGTTGTCATATAAAAATTATACCTACCATAAAATAACTAATCATACAAAACTTATAATATTACTAGATTGGTCACACAGTTGCACATTATAATATATAATACAACTACAGTTGACCATACAGTGTTCATTTATTATGTGCCTACATACAGAACTGCACATCACCTGCATAATATAGGCTGCGGATTCAAGGCGCAACATCATAACTTGAATTATTTTTGGAAATTTCACCTTCAAAGGAAGTTAAAGATATGTTATTAATGTCAATACAATTTAATTTCTGATTCCACATATTGCAGGTTCTATTTACAAATAAATTTTGAAAATATTTAGTGAAACATTTAGAAATTTTAAAAAGAGATTGGTTTCTGGTCTGCGTTACTGGGACTCTAAAATTAATAAGTGATAGAATCTTAGGGCAATCTATCATGTTATTCAAAGTTTTATACATAAAAATGGCGTAAAAAAAAAATATGTTACACATCAGGTGTTGGCCTCGTGGTGTGATGGTCAGCGCGTTTGCCTACCATTAGGTCTCGTATTCGATTCGCGACATGGTCGACATGAAATATTTATTTAAAAGGCTGTTTTCACACTGGAGTATTTCAGTCCCTGGACTGGTGTACCTGAAGCGTAAGACAGATCATCTTACCATCATGTAATTTTTTTTATCAAGATACGCTGCGATTGGTGTACCAATGCAGCGCCCTATGCACCATTAGGTGCGGAAAGGAAATGATGATGATGTTAACCGATGAAATTGCCGTTTCAACCGATCGGACTATTTGAACGTGGCTAACTATCGTTTGCATAGGAATTCCAAATTCAAATGCCGTTTGTTTTCAAAATAAGTTAGTCATTTGTTTATTTTTTCACCTTATGTTTAAAATATGACGTTGAATCATAGAATTATGAATCGCTGAGTATTAAAAACATTTCCTTTTTTAAAATATTTTTTTAAATGGTACATGTTTTTTTGTAATTCTATACAAATCTACTTGTATACATCTAGTAAATGTTATAACTGTAACTCTCCAAAAAAGAGACCAACTCTTTATTCTACTGAAGACTAGTATCGATATTGATTAATTTATTCATATACACATATTGCTGGTTCAATTCCATTGTTTTTTTCTCGCATACGGTTCGAAACTAAATTTATACAAAATAACACCTTTTATTTTATTGGTTGGTCAGAAGAAATGGCCAGTTGGCAACAAGCCCGCCAATGTACAAATATGTTATTATTTTTATATGCATAAAACATAGAATTAAGAATAGTTTTTAATTCTATGGCATAAAGTTATAAAATAAATTAAAATGTCTTTTAAAAAAACAACCGCAAAAAAAGAGATTTTCATTACATTTTCATCAACCTTAAAAACAGTTTTTTCACGAAGTATTTATTATGTTCGATTGTCAACAAAATACCCACGTGATATTCAAACATGTTTCCACCGCATTGTCGTGAATAGACGGAAAATAAAAATTGGCTTTTGATATCAAAATTTACACGATGAATTTATAATAATTAGCTTGAATGTCGACGGTCAATTTCAGAAGAGACAAACGATCGATGTCACTGAATGGCAGACGGCTGAAAGTCGAATAAAAACTTGATGTTTTTTGACGATACCGCCTGCGCCTGTCGACGGTGTTGAGCAACGAGCAATGAGGAAATCTACCTTGAAGAATCTGTCCAGTGACTGTAAATTATTCCTAACCAGAGAATCAATAGGGAGGCAGCACCAGCGCAGTGGCGTTATTATACGATAGTGCTCGAATCTTGGAAACATGCCACGCGAAATGTTTTCTCTCAAATGCCGTCAGATTATTGTGACCTGCGTGCACCTGTAAACTATTTCCAAACTGAAAGCTACCACGGCTCGCTTAGATGTTCTTCTAGATGTTAAATCGAATAAAACTCGAATATAACCGAGGGAAAGGACTCAAAGCCACAATAAATAGTAAGCGGTGTCTTATGTCCTATTCTGCCGTCATAAGAAAGAAGGACGTTTCTACATAAAACAAAAAACGGAGAAAATAAATATTTTGTAACTCGGAGATTGAAAAATTCGCTGTGTGAAAAATACTACAAAAATTAAGTATATTATTATGTGACAGTATGTATTATAGTTTGCCCTAACAATATATGTATTAGTTTAAAAAAAAATTGTGTTACATATTAAAAAATAAACATTTTCATCTTCTTTTTAGTAAAAAATACAAGATAATATGTTATACTTCAATGAAAAGACGTTTCTAGCTAGAAACGCCCTTTTTATTTAGTAATTAAGTAAACGTCTTTCTTTTTTAGTGTTAATATGCTAATTGATTCTACTCAAATTAATATAATAGACGTTACTGGTCACTTACTGTTCTTCAAACTAGTAACGTCGACCTAATAATCAATTAACTTCGAAATTACCAGCAGATCTTAAGTTTAATTGAAAACGAGTAGGTACATTAATTTCAGATGTTTTTAAAAACTTAATAGAAGAAAAAATAAGTATATTAATCAGTCTTTAATAATTGTATAAGTCAGAACAGCCTTTTATACTTAGTAATCTTCAAGACTTTTTGCAGTTTAGTCTCATTTATTAGTGAAAATAATAGGGTTGTGGTTATTTCACGAAGATAGATGTATTTTTAGTAGATGCGTATTTTTTTCCCGATTCCGAATATGTATTTAACTCATTTTGGAAAAAAAATGTTAGATGCGTCCTTCTTTCTTATGGCGGCAGTATTATTGTCCCATGTTCTTGGATGATTGCCGCCTTCTCCAGTCTGATATAAATAATATATTTGATTGGGGAACTCAGAACCATCTAAATTTTAATGTTTCTTAATGTTAGGTTTTGTCATATACAAGGGCATTCAAAACTATTTTTATGCGGTACTGTATGGGAGTGTGTTCTCTTAAGCGAACTGCCACTGTCAAAGACCTAGGAGTTATTTATTTATTTATTTTATTTATACATCAACGGTTCAAAGAACCTTTTACAAAAAATAATAATTTACAGAAACAATCACAGCAGTGCACAATAACCATGTAGTACATAATATGAAATAATAGAATAATGAAAACTTAACAATTTAGTAAACATATAATACAAAAAGTTTAAAAGAAACATAACATTTCTAAATAAAGATAGCAATAACCATGAGAAAATCTTATGTACTAAATATAAATATAACACGGTAAAGTTGAGAATAACTAGATAATAATAATTTAAAAAAAATACAACATTAGTACTTTTTTGAAAAGTTTTTTTGGAAAGTTTTTTGAGCAATAAAACAAAAATAAAAAATAAAAATAGTTAAATTACCAAATAATACCTCTATTTAGGGAAATCATCATCATCAGTTGGTTGGAAGAAATTGCCATTTGGCAATAAATCCACCAATGCAATGTACAATTTAAAATTATGTCTAACATGTTAAATAAAGAAATAAAAAATCACGTATTCCAGGAAACAAAGTTAAATTTAATAATATATTTAAAAATAAATCCATTATTTTATGTTTGATGCTTAGCTGAAATTTCACACTCACATAGGCACTTTCTACGACAGTGCGCGCAAAATGTTTGGAGGTGTTCTTGAATACTCGTGTTCTTACGCTTCTTTATAACGCATTGGTGCGAAGCAGACTTGAGTGTGGATCTCGGATCAAGGCTTCCACAAATTGAAGGACTCTGTTATGCTGGAGATGGTTCAGAAGAAATTTCTGAGGTATCTTTACTTAAGGGAGTGCGGATACAATCTTCGGTTGTACCCGTCTGACTTCATATTACGAATGCTTGGCTACAATAGTTTGGAGAAAAGAGGAAATGCATACTTGGTTATGTATTTTTTTCGATTAATCTGCGGTATTACGATCAACATAGGTGTAATGGAGAGTATTTTTCATTATGTTCCTAATTATACATAGGCAGGTAAAGCTGTTTCATCTTTCTGCTTGCAGAACCAACCTGCGGATGGTAATGCTAGCAGGAAGAGCAATGTCTTTACTCAACCGTATCTCTTCGGATATCGACATCTTTCATATTGGTGAAAAAAAGTTCAGAGAGGATAGCATCCTTTTTTTTAATTGCTTGGTATTTTTATTTTACCATCTTTGTATATTTAAATTGAAATATATATTTTTTCGTGTTATTTTCGTGAAACATTTTTGTAATGTACATAAACGTACAAAATAAAGAAATTGAAATTAAAATTAGGTGCGGACAGCAGGCCCGTATTACAGTGGAAAGTTAACCTAGGTATCTTCAATTGTCCATGAAGTAAAATCAAATTTTCTGAAAAATTGAATATTCATATGCATTTATTTTTAAAACATTACAGGTTCTATGCTGTATTTTACCGCTGTAATTGGGCCTCTTGTCCCATTGGGAAAAAAGCATAAACGAGTCAATGACCATTTTGGTAAACTTTGGCCTAAACACTTATAGGCATATTGATATCCTCAACGATACTTTTAATAGTTATAGGACTATAGCTGAATTTAAAAAAATTAATAGCCTCTCTTTTAATATTGTAATAACTTATGGTAATAAGTAAATAACTTGATACTTTCTTTATTTAAAAAAGTAAAATTGTTCACATGTGATTGATGAACAATATATTTTTCTTATTTCGAAGAACGGGGGTCAGTGCTATAAGGGCTCCTGACGTCACTGCAACTTGTGCGACCGTAGGGACGGGTCCCCGTAAATTAATTCTCGCCCTCGAATATAAGAACAATATCGTATCATAACAAATGTGAATGTTATACCAATGTCTTATAATATATTTTTTATTATATGTGAAACATAATAAATAAAATAAAATATTTCAATATTAAAATGTCGCTTCTCTAAGATCAACGACCATAATTATTAATTTTGTATCTTGAAGGTAACTAAATTTGAATGTGATTTATCATATCCGAGAACCAGATAGTAATAATTAATGATCGTTCGGACACGAAGATGCTGTAGCTGGGGGCGTCTGTTAATCTTTGAATAAAACCAAACATTTAACATTTATTATCAATCAAATAAAGAGCTTTTAATTTGAGAGTTGCACATAAATTTATAAAAGGAATCCGATCTAATAATTTCGCCATAAATAATGGCTTATTTTTCTCAAAAAAACATTTATCCCGCTAATGAGATAAAAAAAATTTGAAAATAATTACTTCGAATGGAAAGTGCCTCGACTCTAAACTGATTTAAAAAGTGAGTCAAGTTTACAAGAATGACTCGTTCCTGCTTGTCACTATAAGTTTTATTTTCATTGTATTTTTCTTATATTGTGTTATTTAGTGAACTTTTTACAATGTATTAATAATACTTTGGGTAAGTCCAAATCTTACAAAAACAAGCGCATTTTTTTGTTGGAAAGATGATTCTAAACACAACCGGACAGCGTCACAACACATTACCGCATTCTTTCCGTCCGTTCAAACGTAGACCCCGACTGTAGGTACCAGTGCAGTGTCCTATGCATGATTAGGAGCGAAGAATGGAATAATGAATAATGTTTATTCTTACATTACCAAAGAAATTTTATAATTGATAAATCATTTTTAAAAATAATTTATTTTATTTTTTATGTAACAACATAATACATGCATACATTTATTTAGTACATGACACAGCTTGTAGTGACACACCTATTGTCCTGACTCATTGTTGAGTCAAGACACATTTGCCTTCTTCTTCTTCTTCTTATTCTTCAGTCTTCACTCTTATTCTCTCGACTGCTGGATAAAGGCCTCTTCCAAACGTCTCCATTCCTTCCCATCACCCGCTTTTATCATCCATGTTTTACCGGCTATCGAGGCAATGTCATCGACCCATCTTTCCTGTGGCCTTCCAACAATTCTTTTGTTTGCCCGCGGTCTCCATTTTATTCTTCTCGGTGTCCACCTGCCATCATTTTGCCTCGCCGAGTGTCCTGCCCACTGCCATTTTAATGTTGCTGCACGACCCATGATATCCAAGACTCCAGTTCGGCGCCTTATTTCTTTATTTTTTATTCTGTTTCTTAGACATATGCCGAATATCTGTCTTTCCATTGATCGTTGCGTGCATTTGCGTTTTTATTGTTTATCAAAATATTAATGTTTTGGGGCTATTTTGCGGGCGAGGTCCAGTCACTGACTTGTAGGTTGAGAAAAGTGTGCCATCTATTATCTTCTCGTAAAGAATTTCTGGATATTGGCACTCTCAGAAGTGCGTACTTTGCTTTGTCCATCAACCAATCCACTGCAACCTATGGAACAATTGGCTGGGCGGCATTTATCGTAAAGTCTCTCATAATTTCGCAGAAATTATTACTAAGAACCAAATCCCGGCGCTCTCAAACATACCCGTCAGAACAGTTGTTCCCACTACTACTATTACTACCATCACGCCATTGCCCCGTAGGGGTAGGCAGAGATAATGGACCGCCACACACGTCTATCCTTGCATACATTTATAGCCTCTTCCACATTCATACATCTTGTCATACATGCCCTTCGGTTCTGCCTGCTTTTGACATGACCAGACTTAAGATTTTGGTTTATCTGATTATGCTACGTCTTTCTTGGTCATCCTCGTCTCACGTCACCGTTCATTTTTGCCATATATGCTTGTTTTACCATTCTTTTGTCGTCTATTCGTTCTACATAGGTTTGGTAAACCATCTCAGATACCCTTTCTTAATCTTATCAATTATATCTGACTCAGATTTACACTCTAGCCTGATTTCATCATTTGTAACCCTGTCACATATTGATTTCCCATACATTCGTTTAAGAGATCACATTTCATCCGTGTTTGCTCGATTTTCACCCTTCCTCTGCCAGTTCCATGTTTCACTTTCATACACTTATATGTTGGGACTAAAACTCCAATGTGCACTGCCAGTTTAGCTTCGATTGACATATTTTTAGTGGCAACGACTGTGTTTAGTGCGCCGTTCATTTTTTTGCACGCATTCACTCTCTTTTCAACATATTTTTCTACTCTTCCATCTCTTGAAAACATGCTTCGCAGATACACCAATTATTCTACTTATTCGAAATATTCGTTGTTTACCTTTATTATGCAGTCAATAACCTCACTTCCCCTATCAAATACCACCACTTTTGACTTTCTTCCGTTCATCATCAATTCGTTTTCCAGGCATACATCATTCATTCTAGAGATTGTTTGTTGCAAATCATCCGTGCTGCTTGCTAACAGAGCTGCATCATCAGCATACAACAAGCAGCTTACTGAGAAATTATCAATTTTTGCTCCAATACCCATACATTCTATCTCTTTATACAGTTATCCGTGTATAGATTAAACAACCATGGTTGATCCAATGCATGAATGTATTGGATGTGATAAACCTCTACCTAAAAGAAGCATTGACACACTTCTGGTGGAACAATAAGGAGAGATCTCAGCAAAAAGCCACACCCTCTACCCCTCCCCCCTTTTAAAAACTATTTCTTAAATAACATAAAATATTTTCGTAATCTAATCAGTGCACGTTTGTCCTAATCAGTGCATTAAAATGCGTGTCATGTTGGTTATGTATTTTTGTGTAAACAACTATGGTGAAGGTGTGTAGTGGGTTTTGCATGTTGGTTTAATTGGTGTCCCGACGAAGAGACGGGTGCGTCTCGAAACCGGTAAACATAGAAAAGTCGTTAAGTGGTTATATACAAATATTTAAAAACATTTAGTATTTGAGCGAAACTTGAATCTAACGTTTTTGGTTAAAAATAATCTATTGATTAAATATTTTAAGAACAAGTTTACTTGCGATTAAATGTCTAACGTACAAATGTCATTGCGAATAAATATTCGGAGTACTAGATTTTACCTTCTAGGGAGTTCGTCAGTTTGATAGTCATTACAACAGAAACGGAAAACACGCTTGAGAAGGGAATATGGAATTTTAGGTATTTATGGTTCAAATTTTATTAATTCATATTTTTTACTCTTTATTTAGATAACCAACAGCTAAAATTATAATTAAAAACAAAACTAATAAGCCAATAACAGGTTTCTGCAAGTAACACTATACTTTTTTAGATAATAATATTCTTCAATATATTCTCAAAGAAAATAATAAGCAGTAAACTGAATGCCCGATTATTTTTTAAAAATTAAGTATGTGAAATGCCGCCTCACGTCATATTGATTATTTTGAAATAAATTTACGGGGAAAA
This sequence comes from Micrasema longulum, assembly GCF_059751315.1. Lineage (NCBI taxonomy): Eukaryota > Metazoa > Arthropoda > Insecta > Trichoptera > Brachycentridae > Micrasema > Micrasema longulum. The sequence continues at coordinate 81,586 of NW_028277624.1, forward strand.
AGTGGAAAATAAGTGAACGTTCTCCATAAATGTGATGTTTGCATACACAATAAATCTCCAATTTTACGAATAAATGAGTGCCAGACGTTATAACATAAAAACCTACTTAAACATGTCCAGCCAAGTTAATTGCTTTGACGAAAAAACGCGCCGGCCGCCAGCGCCAGCGGCCTTTTGTATTATTTGTTGTTTTTACATCTCCTTTATTTTTTATTTCCTTGTAACGATCCGGATATTTGGCAATTCGGATGACGAGTTCGGATAAATGGAGTTCTACAAGTACTACGCAAAATCAGAAACATTATGAAAACTAATACATGGCCCATTAATATAAATAGAACAAACACAAACATAAACGAACGTTTGATTTAGATTATATTTTATGAATAATCGAAGCAATTTATAAGAACCTGCTGACGAGTTGTATGTACGAGTATGCAACTCAGTAGGACTTTAATTTAAGACAATTTTGTAAATATTTTTGAAAAATAAATTTAAAAATATATATTTTTTAAAAAAGATGAAAAAAAACAAATATTTGAAAAATCATCGAGGAGTTTCTTACTTAACCCTACAGTGCACGGCGATGCATACATATTGCACCTTTATGACGAAAACGACTCAATCAAAAAAATCAAGCTTTTTGGGAAATTGCAAAAGAAGAATGTAAATTGTGACACCTTCGTATTCATTTGTCGATTGTTTCGTATTTTTCCAAGTAAGCCTCAAATTTTGAGTTTTAAGCTATACCGAAGGCTTTCAGCTATAAATCTTTGAAAAAAAGCGTAATAAAAATTTTAAACAAGACATTTATTTAATGAGTCATTATAAGATTGACAAAAAAACAAACAAAAGCACTTTGAAAAGTAAAATAATGACATAATTTTTATTATGTTAAATTAAGTCACCAAACACATGTTTTTATTTATTTACGAAATGGCATAAACGCAAATAAGTCACTAAGATTATCGGTAAGTCAGAACGAACAATCACAAAGCTAAATTGGTCGTTTTAAAATTTAAAAAATAAAGTGAACATGCCATTTGAATCGGAATAAAATCAGCTCAACCGGCTTTCTGTCACTATATGTTTGTCTGCGTTGCGTCCTTCACACAGCTATGTAAACACAACACTAATTGTGTCGCTTTCGTACTGACACGGAATCTAAATTCTCTGAGTAATAAAGAAACCGATGTTACGGCTTCGTCCTATTCCCACCCGAATGTTGCGTTTTTTTTTTAACTGCAGAAAGATGGATAGTGTTCATTGAAGTCGTTTTGTGATCTTAGCACATTTTAAGCTTTTCTTTTAGTTAAGTTATTTTCGTCATTAAGGTGCGATATATGCATCGATCCAATTATTTACACCAAGTTTTGTGTTGAAACGATTTTGATATGCTTAATGTTTCTTAAATGCATGACAGTTTTTATGCGAATCAATGCTATTTTGCAGCTTTGGCTACACATAACTTCACAATTCTGCCTGTTTTTGACGTTTCACCGTGTGACGTGCGCTTCTGATTGGTCGCAACTTTACCATTACGTTATTTGGATTACTAATGTTAAGGCAAGTATTAGATCATTTTCAAAGGCTTCTTTTATCATATAATGATGTCGGATTTTCGTTAAATGTGAATTTAATCCCATCAGTATTTTAACACTTAAAAACGACCCAACAAGGCATAATTGAATTTAAATCTGCAGTTGCGTACTTAGCGAAGTCTATAGAGTAACTAATGGCCAAAACGTAAAACTACTCATTTATGAATAGTTTAGTCGGCTTCAGTTTGATGAGCGTACACGGTTTCTGAACTATTATAATTCTATAGAAAAAATATAGAATGCTTAATCAATGAATGATGTAATAACTTATATTTACATATAAGTTACTAATTCAAAATACTTGGTACACTTCCACTTATTTTTTCGGGCAATCAGCGCTTTCACCCTCTAATTGGCATCATTAGACTGGTAAACATTATACATTATATATTTTACTTGTCCTGAATATTTATGATTTGACCACCATGCATGCATTTACAAGTTTTTCTTATTTATTGAATATGGTATTTTTCTATAAAACGAAATAGAAAAAGTCGATTTGAAAAAATTAGATAGCGATGCCTTGTTTGACTTAATAGAAAGTATCTGAAATACACCTGAGGCCAGCGGTGATTAATTTTGTGCTGAAATGAATATTGTATCTCGGGAATTGCTGGAAATTATGTAGAAAGAAACTATATAAATACTCTAACGATGACCTGCCGTCTACGAATTCGAAAAAAAATTGCAGTGTCCCGAAATTTGTTCGCCAGCAGTTGTTCGCGAGACATTTGTTCCCGGATTTTTCTTCGCAGAGACAATTCATCGTCGAGCGACTTGTTCGCCACAGCACTTCTTCGCTGAACGTTTATTCACAATGATATTTGTACGTCAAACATTTAATCCTCAATACACTTGTTTTCCAAATATTTAATCAACGGATTCTTTTTAACCAAAAACTGTGGATTCAAGTTTCGCTTAAATATTTCGAACAAAATGCATTCAAGTAAAAAGATACAAATCACGAAAGGGAAAAGGGAAAGTCAAAAACATCGACTGAGGAGATTAAACGACTTATATGTATACCACTACGCAGACTACTTAAGGATAGAACGCCATTCTTCAACACTTTTTTAAATTCATAAACACATATTTTTTTCTGCTTTGCACGCCGGTTTCTTGGCAAATATGAATAATGGATTTGAAAAAAATGTTTATTTAATGCCGAGCTTACCTTTTTCTCATAGAAGTATTCTTAGATTGAGCGCGAACAGGTGTCGAAAACACTTCCTTTCATTTACTCGACATTCCATTTTAAAGGCTTGTAATCAAATAAAATAATTTATTTAACATAAAACCAATCATAATATCTTGAAGAACAGAAAATTTTCTTTCAAGTGACGTAACCTAACCTTACCATTTCGTTTTGATGCTCATTTTTTAAATGAAAAAAAATTTGAACTAACTTATGTAGAACACCTAATAGATTCTATACGTCTAGCACAGCAGGTTATTACGAATGCAACAAACAACGCACTGTCCATTCAAATTTTCAATAAACTTTGCAAATGTATGTGTGCGTGATAAAACGTTTTAAAATAAAATATTCTAGTGTACCTACTAACCTAATCTAACCTAACACAAAGGAAACTTGTATGTTTGCGGGGTCACTGACAGCTACTAACACGTCAACATAGGGCAGCCTCTGTGGTTTAGTGGTCAAGACGCTTGACTCGCGCATGGAAGGTTCCTTCGACTCCCGGTGGGAACACAAAAAAATCATGTGATTTTCCTCAAGCCTGGGTTTTCTGTGTTGTAATTCACTACTGTAATTGGGCCTTAATTTATTTTTTTTAATAAAAAAATAATCAAACATTTGAATGCACTGTACCTAGTCGTAACTTCTTAGTAAGAAGTAATAGTCAAAGCTTAAATTTAGAATAAACCTTACGTCTTCGCGTCCCTCAATGCAAAGTGCATTCCTGACCCTAACGCCGCCAGGGCTGCCCCTCTCCCTCCTGGTACACTTGCCCCTAGGCTAGTCAAGAACAGTGTTTCTTAACCTATGGGACGCGACCCCAGTAGGGTTACCATTTCAAAATGAAAGGATGCCTGTACAGAGTGCCTGAAATGCCCGATTTTTCAGAAAAATGCATGTCTCAGTTAAAGGGGTGGTCTCAGCATTGCCAAGATTCATTATTCCCCAAAAATGATGAGGGGTAGCTGAAATTTATAAATGCCCAATGCCTATCAAATGCGTCAAACGCCTGTCATATGGTAACCCTACCCCCAAGTGTTTTAGGCCCATGTAGGACCGTTTAGGCCAACACTTAAGTAAAAATATAAAAATACAATAATTTTAATGAGAATGCTGTGCCTGTTTATTTTTCAAATTTAAAAAATTGTCTTTCCATTTTTGAGACGCAAATAACCAACTTTGTTTTTGAAATAAATCCTATATACCTATCTGGTTTGACTATTGCTAGATTGGTAAAATGTTATGTGTGTTCTGTATTGTTGTATGGCTGTGAGACTTGGACTCTGAAGGTGAACACTATGAACAGGCTGGAGGCTTTTGAGATGTGGTTGCATCGCAGAATGCTTAAGATATCTTGGACAGACCTGATAACAAACTCAGAAGTCTTAAGTCGAGCTAGAACGAAGAAAGAACTCTTCACCACCATAAAAGTTTGTAAAATTTCGTATCTGGGGCATATAATGCGCGGAGAAAAGTACCACTTGCTTCATTTAATTTTGAAAGGCAAGATTGAGGGTCACAGAGGGGCTGGAAGAAGACAAATGTCCTGGCTGGCTTTAGGACGGCGGAGCAGATTTTCCAGGCAGCACAGGACAGACTCTTCCCATCTGGTTGTTGTTTACAGTCCACTGCACTCGGTCTTATCTCGGACCTGATTTCTCGATTAAGTATAATATAGATGGAATAGAAAAAAAAATAAAAATATCGTCTTTAAAATCATTGAAATACGAGTTTTTACGTTTTTCAAAAGAATTATTTGCGTTTTTATAATTTACTCAAATATTTCCATTTTGGGTCTATTTTCAACGAGTTGTAAATAATTCTCTATTAGAAAAGGGGAATCAAGTTGGGTAAAGTTGAATCGGGTTGTGGTACCGTGGCTAGTGTTGCGGACTCATGGGCCAGAGTCCCGAGGTTCAAACCCCACTCTACCCCAACTTGATTTCCATTTTCTAATAGTGAGTTATTTACAACTCGTTGAAAATGGCCACCAAAATTGAAATATTTGGGTAAATTATAAGAACGCTAATAATTTTTTTTTAATTTTAAAAAGAAAAAATAGTAAAATTCGAACCTTGGACCTCTGATCCGTGGGTCCGCAACCCGTAATAAAATTAAGGTCTTAGGGGGTGGAAATTTTTTTTACTCTTAAAGGGGTCGCGTATTCAAAAAGCTTGAAAACTACTGGTCTAGAGTAATCAGCCGCTACCGACAAAATTCAAAACCCAGTAAACAACATTTAACAAATTGCACTAATAATATTTTGTATGTCGAAACCAGCCAATGACATGTCACAAGCCCCGTGATTGCCTATATTTCCATAACCACTAATGATTTCATCGTCCCTGTACCTATATCTAGATAAATATTTCAACATAATTGAAAAACATTTTTGAGAAGAGACTGGGAAGGTCTGGGCGTTGAACGCCTCCCTTGCCAGCTCTGGTCACTCTTATTTTCTCTTCATCCAAAAGACGTTAATTTTTGTGAATTAAATTACATTTCAAGCATGCGACGCCGAAGGCATGATTGTTGACGAGCCTCGATTGTGACTTGCTGATGAGCAACAAGTTCTATAAGATTTATAGATCTTGTTGCTGACGCGACGCGACACACTTGCATTTGATTTCTCGATTAATAATAATATATACAAACATAACCTAAAACAGAATAAAATAATAAGAAAAAAAAACACATAGACATAGCCTGCGCGTGAGTATACATGATTTAATTACTTGTATGTTACATGGCACAGTAAAAATATTTTTAAATTGGAAACAAAATATAAACTTAAAAGAACAAATGAAAACTCAATGTTTCTCTAAAAAGAGTATCTTTAAGAAATTCTTGTAATTAATTTAGAAGCACTTTCCTATCTAGATACGGCGAACGATATAATAGTGAGGGTTAAACATATATATAAATGTTTATTTTAGTAAAACTTATATGAACGGTATTTGAGTAGTAGAATGTTATTGTAGTAATATGAATATTATTAGTAATTTATATGTCCAGAAAGATTGTGATACCGTTCTGTGAGTTCTGTATACCAGGGGCGAATCGTCGAAATAAGCGATTATGCACTGCTTACCATAATATTTGACTTTCTTTAATAATGTTTTATATTACATACGTTTATGCGAAAATAAATAAAATAATTTTTATTTACTATAAATCACTACCACCGTTTATATCTTCCTACAAAAAATATCTATGAAGTGCGCCCAGCCCGTTCTCATTGAACGATGAGACTAGCCAATTACCTTAGCTTATTACTCCATACAAAAAAAGTACACTATACTTTAGGTCTTTAACCCAGGTCATCTTTTTTAGTAATAAAAAAAGTTTGCATATTACAAATTTTATTTGGAGATTCTTTATTTGGACAGAAGTATTTAGAACATTATTTTCGAAATATTATTTTTCTTTGATAGGATACCGTTAACATATTATGCATCACATAAGATATGTGGCGTTCGCAGTGGCCGTTTTTGGCATTATTCATTTTGACAAGAATCGGCCAGTGCTCAGTGTTGACAGATACTGCTGAATGTCATTGTGGCATTTGTTAATAAACTTTTGCGCAAGTATTATATTAAAATAATGTAAAATAAAGCTACGTTTATCGCGTGGTTAATGATAATTGTTTGAGTTGATTTTCACAGAACCACAGAAAAAATGGTCATTTATTACTTTACTTACATATTATCTACTTATATGTAGGTACAAATGAATGATCATTTTTTGTAGATTACCTATAAAATAAATCACGGCTCGCCACTTCTGCATACATAATATACCTCAGCAGATAGAGGGGAATGATTGAAATGAAATGCGTTGTCATAAATTGTGGACATCCGAGTAGTAGGATGTAATAAGATCTACGATTGTCACTCTACAGTTCCTAAACTGGCTCCTAACATGTAAAACTGATTTCTGATCCACGAGTCTTTGACACTACATCGGGACCACTACCCGTCTTGAAAATCCACATTTCTTCAATTCCTCCATCTGTTTATTTTTACGAAGTACAAAAGCTAAAAGCATTATTGATGCAGGAGAAATTTCCACAAATTAGTTTACACGCCAAGATAGACACGCTGAAAATGTTAGTGAAAAATGTATGTTGCTATGTTTTGCACCGGGCTGTTTCGTTTCGTCCAGCGGAAGCTTTGAGTCACGCCTGAAGAACTCTCAAACTATTTATACTGGGATACATTCTTCGCGACCGATTTAAGTTCAAGAACAAAATCTTTTTGACACGAGTGACGACAAAGATATTATCACAGCATCGCAAGGAGACCATTACTACGAGCTACAAGAACACCAGCCACTTGACAGGCCTCACTAATTAGACGATTAACGGAAACGAAGGTCCTGAAAGTTTGAGTCGTTTAGCTGGCGAATTCTGACAGGGAAATGACGACTCGATGTTCATCTTAATATTTTTGTTTGTAACCTTTCAATTTCATTGTTTCCTTGAAACCTGAATAACGTGGGTATCATATAATTCTATCATGTATTTATTAACGATCAATATGAGTAGGTATTTCATTTTCTATCTAATATATATAAAATCCTTGTACGTGTGTCCTCGATAGACTAAATAACTACCGAACCGATTTACGTGGTGTTTTTTGAGAAATGACGAGCTTAAGCCTGGGCATGTTTATAGGTCTTAAAATCTTTAAATTTTTGAGTAGAAAAAAATTAAAACCGTAAATGTTTTATTCATTGACCCGCAGGGCTGCATTCGGCGAGAATGTATATACTAAAAAGATGGGAGAATGTTATTTTTTGGATATTGTGTTTTAAATGTTTATAAACAACATTCGTTTTATGTGGATCCCAATCGAATTCTTTTCTTAAATTCCTTTTAATTTCTACACATTTATTTCTTTTAACTGGATCATTGATAATAAAAAAAGTAATATTTACTGATATTCCATACATTTTTGAAAAACGCATTCTTACGTCAAGTGCATCCCTGTTGGCAAAAAGAGCAGAGTTGGACATTTATAAAAAATATTTTAAATTTGAATACTTATTATTTTAAGTTATGGAATTTAATCATAAACAAGCTACTAGGTAACTACTTACAAATGAAAAGTGACATCATCTTTTTCATATTTATCCGAACGGTTTTTACACGCTTTAAAGACGCAATAAGGCATTTTGATTTAGAATTATATGTCAAGCTCACGTCATAATTTTAGAGGGCTCAAGGTGTATTATGTGTGTTAATAGACAATGTTTTTTTAAAGAAAACCGAACTTGTTTCTATGCAAAAGTAAATATACTTAAGAGGAAACGGAGTCTGACTTTTTTTTTCATTTATTTTTGCACCACTACAGGCCAGTAGGCCCAATTACAGTGGTGAATTACATCACAGAACACCCAGGCTTGAGAAAAATTCATTTTGATTTTTGTGTTCTCACCGGGAATCGAACCCGGAACCTTCCGAGCGTGAGTCAAGCGTCTTGACCACTACACCACGGAGGCCGCCCTTTCTTCTTACAAAAGTATTCCCGTATTTTCTACCTGGATTATGGCGCTTTAGCATTGATTTTTTTACACACTATATATATTTACCGTTGGCGTGTCCCTTTTGTTTTTTATTGATTTTTTATTAATTGTTTATTATTGGAATATAAAAGCCCCCAGTTTTATCTGCTGTTTTCGGGCACACCGACACAAATATGAAAAAAAAATTTGAAAAACTCAAAAAGTAACAAAAAAGACAATTTCATTCTGATACTTTATTTAAAAAATAACAAAATTGGTTCAGTCCTTTTAAAGTTAGGTTAAAATGATCCGAAACTTAGGAATACACACGCACCTGTAAAGCGCTGTCTCTTTCAGCATTACATTTTTTATTCTACACCGGACTGGTGCAACAGAGACAACGTTCTACAAAGTTGGCAGTCTCTTTTGTTTCTTATGTAATTTAATAACCGTGAACGCGTAGGTATACATCCAGGACGCGCTGTCAAATATTTTTAGGTTATATTTAGACGCCCGGTTAAAATGCGATTTTATATTATTTATTTGGGTTTCGAATAGTATGAAATCAAAAAATCCGTTATAACGCTGCGATTGCCCGTTTTCTATGTGTTAGTTTGTTTATGACTTTTGTTTTCTGTGAATATATAGTAACTGTGGTTATATTTAGACATAAAAAGACACTTTGTAAGTGCTAAAATTAAAGAAGTTAATGATACAAGGTATGTTTGTTATATATAAAACAGTTATTGTTCGTGATCTATATTTTCTTTATTTGTTCCATATACGGTTGATTTCTGCTCAAAATTCTTAAATTTCTTCCCTTGTTTTTACTTTTTTTTTAACTTCAATGACAACACGGAGAGTTTCGGATTTGATTTCAAGTGAGATCACAATAATTTATGTGAATTTTTTACGTTTATTGTAATTTTAAGCTTGATGATAGAGTAATAACTACTTATCGTCGAAATAGGGTGCAAAATTTTAACAGAAAATACTTACGTCAAAAAACTTTTTTAATTGTTGAGTGATCTGCTGGCATTCCATTTAATAAAATAGAAACTGTGAAATTATGATGAGAAATGACATAATTTTAATTCATCAACTTTGAAAATAACCGAAAATATTTACCAATACTAACCAATCATCGTACGTATCATGTACGACCGAGGAAAAATAGTATTCATAATAATATTATATATAGGCGTAATACAGAGTGTTCTTTAAACCCTTTCACAGCCGAAACCACAATGATCAATTTGGGCAAGAAGACATATTAGCATATTTAAAAATATACAAATGGTTGCATACTTCTGCAGGGGAGAAGTGAGGGGAGCGCGGTGCAGTATCAGATTCCCACCTGCCCCTCTTCGTTTCTCCCCTTTAGAAGTAAGCAACCATTTGCTATATTTGATATTTTATTTTTTTAAATTTTATTCGTTCCAAAAAAATATTTTAATGTGCCAATATGTCTTCTTGCTCATACTGATCATCGACGTTTTGGATGTGACAGGGTTTAATGAACACACTGTATATATAACAAAATATGCGGCCTCCGCGGCGTAGTGGTTAAGACGCTTGACTCACGCACGGAAGGCTTCGGGTTCGATTCCCGGTGAGAATACAAAAATTCAAAATGTGATTTTTTTCAAGCCTGGATATTCTGTGCTACTATTCACCACTGCAATTGGGCCTCCTGGCCTGTTGAGGTGTAATTTAAAAAAAATAAAAAAATAATAATAATAAACTGATGGCAGGAAAAGTAGCTTTCTGAGCGAACATAAAAAACTAATGTTGGCCCGAGGGGCCAACTAACAGAGCCTCGAAGGGCCAACATAGCATATAACTGTCGGCGATAGCCAACTGTTGTATGCTAGTATCCTCACAATTTATGTAATCCCAAACACAAAAGTAATAATGTATACGCAGGCAAAACATGCTAGGGAATTCATGCTAAGTCCATGCTTGTGAATTCGGCCCTTCGGGCCTTGTTTTACTGCCCTATGGGCCTAAGTTGATCGGCCTCGGGCCTCGGTTAGTTAGGATGTTGAGCACCTTGAAATATCGCCCATTTGGGCCTCACATTTTTTTTTCAGAGCAATGTAATGAAGAAGAATTTGTCACTCAGAATGATGCTACCGAAACCGCACAAAATTTACAGATACAATATATTCAATACCTACACAACACGTTCAAACATTCGGTTGTGTTCATTTAATATGCATACGAGTGTGTACTCAAATCTAGCAATAGTAAAGCATTGCCGGGTTGAGATCGTATTTAATAAATAAAATCGTACAGTGTTTGAATTTCGTATTTCCCCTTTAACCTCAACTCTGACGTAAAACGAACATTAGTAATATTAAATAAATATAGATGTTCAAACATGGGTAAAATGGCGAATGTTAGACAATGTGTAAAGCGGCCACTGAAACCAGACAGGGTATAAACCAGTAAATGCCTAGGCTTCCATATTTCCTTCTCTAAAGTGTTCTTCATCTCTGTTGTTGTTTGTTAATTAATATTGGTTTCAATAAAAAAATATTTTAATTATGAATTTTTATCGGGTTCGTTAAAAAAATTCTAACTTCTCACAGAAAATTTAAAAGGGATACATCTACTCAAAATTTTTACTAAATATATGTTTTTTTTAAAAACACTGTTAAAAATAAAAAAACATATGGGTAATATGCAATAAAATCATAAACCGCATACACCGTGTTTTAATTTAATTGTGTTTCGGCTTCTGTGTTTAGAATTACAACAATGAATTGATTATTGATAAATATTCAATTTAATTAATTTACTTAAAAATAACATATACATAACAAACTGAAATTCAAGGCGTACATATTTATAACAAAAAAAAAATACACGAAAGAGACTCTCGTCAAAGTAGTAGGAGAATCTTGCTCCGGAAAACCCCTTCGGATACATGGAACAGATCAACATCCAAAGCGTTGTTCAGCATAGCTGTAGCTCTTCAGACATAACCATCGGCAGGTTGGTCCTGTATATCGGAATATGAAACACTCAATGCTGACGCTGTCTTAGGTAATTATCAGGAACATACAAACCAATGCTCCTCATAATCTCAGGATTATCGAGCATGCCGCGCAATAAACTATAAAAATGTGTAGTCAAATACACATTCCTTCTAGTCTCTAAACTGTTGTAGGTTGTAGACAAGTATACCCAAGAGAAACTCGGTCGGGTGGAGCCAAGGATAATACCAGCACTCTCTCATGTAGCGATATCTCAGCGATTTTCTCTATCATAAGAGAGTACTTCAGTTCATGTGGCTCCCAAATCATCGAGCCACTCTCGAGTCTCCTTCGCATAAAGATATTTAAATTTATTTTAAACGAGAGGGAAAACATTTTTGAGAAGGGAATATGGAAGTATAGGCATTTACGGGGCTTATGACCTGTCATTGGCTGGTTTAAGTGGCCACTTTACACACACCGTGTAACATTCACCATTCTGCCCATGTTTGAACATCCACATTTCCTCAACCCTTCCATCTGTTGACTTTTGTGAAGTAAAAGAGCTGAAAACTTTATCACGTGGGTGAGATTCATCCGGCTGAACCAAATCGCCTCCTAGGCAACGCTTGAAAACAATTTTCCAATTTTTATACTTCTTCTTTTACCAGGTAATTAATTCAACAATGTTTGAGTATGTCCAAATGCTGCAGATTGGCTAGATTTCCTCCCTAGAGAGTTATTCACATTTAAATTTATTTCAACAGAGAGGAAAAACATTTTTGAGAAGGGAATATGGAAGTCTACTAGCCCTGTAAATGCCTAGACTTCCATATTCCTTTGTCAAAAATGTTTTCCCTGTCTGTTGAAATAAATTTAAATATAAATAACTTCCTAGGGAGGAAATCCAGCCAGTCTGCAAGCATTTGGACATACTCAAACATTTTTTATCAATATTCCTACAGAGATGAGGTAGAATTTTTTCAAATTAAGGATTATCGATATTCGAGCGTTTACAGGGCTTATGACCTGTCATTGGCTGGGTTGAGTGGCCACTTTACGTTTTTAACAACATTCCCCATTCCGCTTATTAGCGAATATCGACATTGGTATCATTTTGATTCTTGTATATATCTTATTAAATGAGAAAGCATTCACTAGCGTGTTGGAGCACCATCTATGTATTGATATTGAAGTTAAGTATTTTTAATTAGCAAACATTGTTGAGTTGTAAAGAGTTTTCAGTACGCGGGTATTTTCGAAAATCCTGGCAGTACGCAGAACGAATCCTAACATATAAATCCAATGCAGTGCCAAACGCACCATCGGGTGTGGATAAGGGCGTGATGATAATAACGAAATAATAAATAGTTAAATTTTCGGAGCTGTATTAAATAAACACATATCTTCATGATTATTTTTATTTTACGGTTTCCAAACATTTCGAATCGACAAAAGCAACGCAAAGCTTTTCCAAACTTTCCTGAATCGTAAATTGTTTGACTGTAAATAGGTAGTCCCAATTCACAATGTTAAATGTGTATAAATACATTTGTTTTATAGCAGGAAAATGTACCCGGGCCCTATTACAGTTAAAGCTTCAATTGTCTGCAAAGCTAAATCTGATAAATTCTGTACGAAAATGTGTATATTTATAAGAAACTTTGAAGTATCAACGTCAGAAACCTGTGATTGAACATGTCTAAAAATACATCTTTATATATATAATTCCCCCGTACGTGTGATGTCACCGAACTCCTCCTAAACGGCTTAACCGATTTACGTGCGGTTTTCAGAGAAATATAGATCTTTGCGCTGTGCGTGTTCGTAGAAATTAAAATATTCAATCTAATGTGTAAAAAAAGAAGTAAAGAGCATAAATTTTATATTCATCGATCTACCAGGGTTGCATTTGAGGAGAATGCAATTACAAAAAAATGGAAAGATGTGGTTTTTTGTGTATACAAAAAGTTTGTTTTAAATGTTTACATACAACATTTGCTTTTTATGGGTCTTAATCAGATTCTTTCCTTACATTCGTCATAATTTCTTCCTATTTATTTATTTTTACTGGATTTTAAAAAATAATATTAAATTCAATACATATTTAAAAATCGTATTCTTACATAAGTACACCCATCTGTTGGTGAGAAGACCGGAGTTTGACGTTTGCAAAAAGAATGCCATATTTGAAAAAAAAAAAATTACGTTTTGTAATTCAACCATAAACAAGTACCCAGGTACCTACATAAATTCAATATTTGAATATAAACTATTTTAAGTTTTGGAATTTAATCATAAACATGTATCTAGGTACCAACTTATCAATGAATGAATTTCTTTACCAAGGTAAAAGCAGGCAAACTAACGTTTGGGCAGGACAAAGTCTGTCGGGTCCACTAGTTTGATATAAATATTATTTTTTTATAAAAAAAAAAGATAACATAAAAAAGTGAAATCGTATCTTCTATACAGAACATTTTTCATACGAAAAAGTAATAATTTTATACATTTATTTTTAAAACGTGCTCAATTACAGGTTACTGACAACGGTACTTATTTTTTTTAAATACGTTATCGTTCAGAAAATTCAATTTTACTTTTTAGAAAATAAAAGATAACTCTGTTAACTTCTCATTGTAATCGGGGGCCCTGGGAAGATTTTCAAGAACTCATAAATTATATTGTGGTATTAAAAAATAAATAAGTATTTACAGGTATCATCATCGTTCCTTTTCCACACCTAATGGTGCATAGGGCACATCATTGGTACACCAACCGCAGCGTATTTTGATAATTTTTGGTGCATAAAAGAAAGATGAATAGTATTACGCCCCGGGTGCCAATCCAAGGACTATAAAATACTGCATTGTAAAAACAACTTTATAAATAAACAGTTCATGTCGTGCATCGAACCAGAGACTCGCATGGTAGGCGAGCGCGCTGACCATTAGCCCACCATCTAGGTATGTAGGAATTGTAAAACGATATACAGTGATCAGTTAAATAGGATTTTCCGGGCAAAAATCTTAAAATATGTCAAAAAAATATTCAGGAATAATCAACTTTTAGTGTATTAAAATATAACAAAATAAGATGAAAGCTCGTGTCCTGAATGGAAGCATTGGCCAAACTACAGTCTACTACGCTCTGAGATGGGAATCATCTGGTGATGACGTTTCTCTATATATAGCGGACACTTGAATGCACCGCATTCCCGTTCAGCTTTCTTAAAATATCTCTTACCTCGTACCTACAACCTACCGCAAGTTTCTTTGTTCGTCCGTTGGCTCAGAACTTAGAGAAAATGCCGATTCAATGATATCAAAATATCGACAATTAGCATCTCAGGTGTATCGAGTGACTTCCCACATATCGACAATTAGCATCACAGGTGTATCGTGTGACTTTCCACATAATAATTTTATATTATTAACTCGCTGAATTTAAATTACGAGGTGAAAGAAGTAGGTATTTGCCAAATATTTTATTACCTCGACATTTAATTGGAAAATCTATTTCGTTTTGGCGACAGGATGCGTATGACAAGACATAATATATTATGTTTAACGCGGGGAAAATGCTCGTCTGACCACGTAAAAGTAAATATTATGGGATTAAAATCAAATAAATTTCGAGGTGAATTCTGTTGACTTAAACATTATGTAAATGTGTATATATTTACCCAAATAATGTCTCAGCAAAACAAAAAAATTGCATGTCTGTTTTATTTTGCACCATTTAAAAAAACACAAGAAAAATGTAAGATATGTTGGCACTTTGTCAAATAAATATACCGGTAAACATAATTTTACGTGCTTAATGAAAAAGTTGTGTTATTGTCATAGCTATTAAAATAAGATTAATTGATTTGTTGATCAATCGGGCTTCTGATATAAGAATGATGTTGACATAGGGGAAAACAGGGTGGCATGATGCGATTTTTGGTTAGCGATTATTATTTTCAAAAACTAATTGCTCCATACATTAATGTATTTAGTAGTGATTCTTTGTTCTAAGCCAATATTGCAATGCTGTGCATTCTTATCACACTATTCGTACTTTTGCCATCGGAGGAAAACAGGCAAGACTCCCCGATACGGTGAGGGTTGACATGGTAGGCGGGTGCCTTGATATGACAGAAAAACAATATTATTCTTATGTTTTACTTTATTTTTCTTCTTTCGGTGCCTTGTCGGGCCCCCCGACGTTGGGGATCACTAAAGCGAAAGCATTTCCGTACCGCGTTACTTTTATATTCCGCAGCCAGGACGACTGCTTACTTGCTGTAGCGATACCTAGGAAAATATGACCAGAGTGGTTTTTCGTCGCCTTCTCTGGTGCATTTTGCTGTCGAGGATACTTTCCCTTAGCTGGTTGGTTCTGGTTTGGAGGCGCCAGAAACTCGCATTTCATCCTTTCACTATCTGCTGTGATCGCACCGTTATGGGTGTGATCCCATTGTCAAGGGTTCGTGAATTTTAATCCCAATCAGTGAAGAATTCACTTCCCTCTTTTCTCAATCCAATGAATTACATATTATGTACTTCTGGATTACTTTCTTTCAGCACAAAGATACTTCTTCTTCCAAGTCGGTCCCTCAATGCTGAGGATTGTGATCACCATGAACACTTATAATTAGTCTGTTCCACTCCAGTCTGTCCTCAGCCCGACGTACTGACTCATCAAATTTTAGCCCCGTGGCCACCTTTATTTGGTCAGTCCATCTATATGGGATTCTACCCCGGCTTCTCCTACCTTCAACTCGGCCAGACATTATTGCCTTTTCTAGATTGTCTGGCTCACGTCTAGCAATATGTCCAATGAAAGACAAAGATGCTAAGGCTACCAGATTACAGAAAGCTCCTTCGGGCAGCTTTTCTCGTTTGACAACGAGCAAATTTTTCGTATATGTGGGCACCGCCAAAGAGACGTATGTCCTCAGATGCGGTGTGCGGTATGTGGACTAGTCAGTAGAGTTGCCGGTGGAATGCAACTGGACGTTCGCAGCATTTTAAAGAATCACATCCTCCAGCAAAATGTGACTCTCTGCGACTGAGAGTTTGAATCTCTTTATTAATTAATTGAAAAATATTTTTTCTGCATGTGATAGCGCTGTTTCTTGGTCCCGAGTAAAAATACTCATTTGGAACTAAATTCAGAATGATGCAAAATCACATTCGCTCAAATCTGTGCAGTAATGTCGCTTTCTTCAGCCCGTATTTCAGCGCTGCTTTCCCGATGGAGATTCACCCATGATAGTCATTTTCACCAACTTCACTTTTTTTTCATTTATTGGCGGAAGTTTAAATCCTCCACGTCGAATCAAGCCATCCAGTGCACTTGCCAGAGATGTCTTATGTAAAAATGACATGCAAATATAACAATGTGATCTATGAACTTACCTAAATCACAGACACCCACAAAATATTTTTTTTTTTAGGTTTCAATGAAATTTCTAGAGGCAAAAATATTTCGGCATGGTATGTCGAAAGCGTCACACGAATATACAATTTTACATATTAGTGACAGCAGCGCCATCTTTTTTATGGGTCTAAGTAAAGATGAGAGCCATCTATGGTGCCAATCTAGAGCTTCTATTTCTGCTTGTAAGGAAGAAAACGTTAACGTATCAAGCCTCCCCCTGTATCAAAGCACCCCGTTTTCCCCTACATATTTGGCACATGCCCACAAAGTTTTGTTAACTATGCAAAACTAATCAAGCATCTCTTGTTTATGAACATAAAGATAAATATAAATGCATTATTAGGTATTGATTAAATCTCCGTATCTCAAGTACATAATATTATGTTGTTGCAATAAATACAAGAAACAATGTATTGTGAAACATTAAAATAACCACGTTCACATTTCCATCAGAGTAAAGTGACTTTTTATTAGGAAACATGATTGTGTTAGTATTCGTACATTGAAATAAACAAAGAAGTAAGGAATTTTCGAATAGGTCTACGCGTTTGACCCAATAAATATGCCAAACAATTTGCTACAAACAAACTCATAATTTAAGCATAACGACTCTTGATATAAAAACGTTTCCCGAAAATTTATTGATATTCCCATGGAGCCAAAAATAATCAGAAGAAATTTGTTCGTTTTCAGAAAGATGACGCAGCCTCGAACTATTAATATTTAAGTATTTGGGTTATGAATGCAGCACTAAAATGGATAAAATTTATGGTGACTATTTGCATTATAGGACAAGGCAAGAGCTCTACGATCCATTAATATAAACATAACTGAATTATCTTAACATTCATGTACCTATATATTGAAATTTTCTAATTTTTAGTTAATCTGAAAATCGTCACGTCCGTCGGCGTCGTCGCGGAAATTTTATTTATATAGATAATAATTGGTAAATTAATTAGCTTCATGCGCCATTGTAGAAAGGGAAAAGAAAATACGAAAATATATATTTCACTTGACAAATATGATGTAAATTATGTAGATTTTCTGTCACTTAAATGTGAATTAAAGTAGGTGGTTAAAATTGCAGTCAGTTTTAAAAGAAAACAATAATAACACACGATTAATTTGATGTTTTTCATGAAAAAAATATAAATGTCATATTTTTTGTGAATAATTGTGTTAAAACACACTACAATGACTTGTTTTTGCGTTTTTTATATCAATTTTCGAAAACAGAGTTTCATGATTGCACGAAATAACTGATAAAATCGATTTGATCAGTGATCAGTAATTTCCCATCACTAATGAAATTAGTTTGACAGCTGTCATTCTAATCAAGCTATATTTTAAGGACTATAGTTACAGAATACTTACCACAGGCGCTACTTCTTTATAATATTGTAAAAACAATATTTTGAGTTTGTCCAAATTTTTGTAGACAAGGACTGGATTCGACTCCCTGGGGAGCTGTTTATATTAACATATTACAACAAAGATGAAGAACATTTAAGAGAAGGTAATACAGAAGTCTAGGCATCTACAGGGCTTATGACCTGTCAATGGCTGGTTTAAGTGGCCACTTTACACACTGTGTAACATTCACCATTCTGCCTATATTTGAACATCTATAGCCCTTCAATTCTTTCATCTGTTGATGTTTTATTCATTGTTTAGTGACGAAAACAAAATAATATTTTGAAATAATTACGCTATTTTAAATCTGATGTATATTTCACCTGATAATTATAATATAACATATTGTATTATAAAATAATAAGATTTGATCTTAAGTTGAATTGGTTTATACAAATAAGTGTAAAATGTCGTATTTACTACAAAGTGATTTTTTCTTTAATATTTCATTTAAATAAATATTCTGAAAATAATTAATAATTAATAGTAGGTACATCAGAAGTTACAGATTTGTAAAAATAAAAAATGTCTTACTACAAAGTAATATGACAAAGTGAAAAATCTTTATATTGAAAATATGTTTAAATTTTATTTATTTACTCTGAAAATAATTAATACGACAAAAGAAGTTACAGATTTGTAAAAATAAAAAATGTCATAATAAATAAAAATGTCATACTACAAAGTGAAAAATGTTTATATTGAAAATACATTCGTATTTTATTTATTTATTCTGAAAATAATTAATAGTACATAAGAAGTTACAGATCGGTAAATATAAATAATAAAAAAAAAATAGGTGTTGCCTAGTATGTAGGTGAAATAATTCAATTACATGAATCTCACCCGCATAAATAAAGGTTTCAGCTCTTTAACTTCGCGAACATCAACAGATCAAAGAATTGAAGGAATACCGATGTTCAAATGTGGGCAGAATAGTGAATGTTACACAGTGTGTAAAGTGGCCATTTAAACCAGCCAATGATACTAATGAAAGGTCATAAGCCCTGTAGATGCCTATACTTCTATATTACCTTATCTAAAATGTTCTTCATCTCTGTTGTAATATGTTAATATAAATAAATAAGCTTAATGACATCATAGGTTAATATTTTAAAGTTCAATAAAAACAAAGAAAAAAAAAATGTTTAAATAATAACAAGACTAGAACTAAAATGTCCGTCTTATGGTTTGATGGTCAGCACGTTTGCTTACTATGCAAGAAGTCTCGGGTTTAATTCCCGACTGAAATATTGAAGGTCGACATGAAATATTTATTTAAAAACGTGTTTTTACACTAGAATATTTCATAGTCCCTGGACTGCCATCTGAAGTATAAGACTGATCATCTTACCTTCACATAACAAATATGATCGATTATTTATTAAACTACTACTACTACCATCACGCCATTTCTCCGTAGGGATAGGCAGAGAGAATGGACCGCCACACACGTCTATCCTGGCATACAATCCTAGCCTCTTCCACATTCATACATCTTGTCATACATGCCCTTCGGTTCTTTCTGCTTTTGACATGACCAGACTAAAGATTTTGGTTTATCTGATCATGCCACGTCTTCCTTGGTAGTCCTCGTCTCACGTTGCCGTTCATTTTCGCCATATATACTTGTTTTACCATTCTTTCGTCGTCCATTCGTTCTACGTGACCAAACCATCCCAGAGACCCTTTCTTAATCTTATCAATTATACTTGACTCAGATTTACACTCTCGCCTGATTTCATCATTCGTAGCCCTGTCATACATTGATTTCCCACACATTCGTCTAAGAGATCGCATTTCAACCGCGTTCACTCGGCTTTCATCCTTCCTCTACCAGTTCCATGTTTCACTTCCATACATAAGTGTTGGGACTAAAACTCCGTTGTGCACTGCCAGTTTAGCTTCGATTTTTAAAATATACAAAATCGCTATTAATTGTAGCAATAAGGAGTGTTTTTTTTTAAGACAAAAAAAAAAATATGTAGGTACTATTATTGCTACGATTTTTTTCAATTACTCCGCGCGTGACGTCACTAGTTCTCTTCGGTGAGTTGTCCTGATTGGTGGATTGCCTTCGTGAAAACCGGAAATCTATCACAACACTCTTGGTTGATTAAGAAGAACTTGTGACATTATTTAAAGTAGATAATTTACATTAAAATCTTTTTTTCTTTTTCATACATTTCAGATAAACATCGTCAAACAAATCGTCGGGATCGTAGAACAACGACGCATGTGATTTTCTTCAACTTTACGTGAGCGGTTTAATTTTTTTTTGACACTATGTCACAAGAGCAATTCCACTGTTTTCTAATTTTTTTTTCTATTAGCGTACTATTTAACTAAGCAAAAATATTTAAATATATATTTTTTTTTGTGCGTTATTTACAAATATATGATTTTTTAAAGTTACATTTATCAAATACCGCGCCAAATGACTGTAATCAGTGTGTCACTTTTCAGTAGTGACGTCATGAAACGGTTGGCGTTTTTACTTTCACTGACCGCGGTAAGTTGTATTTCTCCAGCCAATAACAAAACTGACAAGAATCTATGGAATATTGCTTTGATTACTTCATTTAATTTATCGTAATTTGCTCATTTCTATGTTATGGTTGTTTTTACGAACGTTTCGATTTAGAAAAACATAGAAAGTTGACATAATCTCTAGTTGAAAAAAGAGTTAAATGAAAATTATACTCTTTTTTTTCTATGGTCAAAACGTTCCTTACAAGGTGCGGGGGCTTTAAAGCAGAAATACTACACGTAGATATAAGGAGTGACGTTATTATTTACGATTTTAAAATGAATACTATTTTTAACATTTTTTATTTATTTTGGCGTGCGTTTTTGAGATATTTCATCCTACTCCAAAAATTTTAAATATTCACGTGTACACGAAAACATTTAAAAAATTTAATTCCGGGTTGGGCTGTTTATTTCTCATTACAAAATTCCTCATTACAAAAGTATACTATTTGAAACCTGGAAAAAAGCCTTTCCATTTCTTTTTCAATATCAAATATAAAAGAAAGTCAATGTCGCATTTTTCTCACATCCGTCGTTGTTCTACGATTACGACGAAATAAATGTTCTAATTTTTAACGCGTGTAAGAAAACATTATTTATTTCAAATTTCTTGTAGAACTGAACTTCCTCATTATATAGTTACAGTTTTGGATTATTGAGGGGAGGATGAGCTCTTACCCCAGTTAGAGGTGAACAAAAGAAACTAAGTTGGGGCTTGTATTTGAGTTTATTGTTACATGTTGAATAAAATGGCTTTTCCAATCTCTAATCAGAAGTGTTCACGGTGTTCGTGGTGATCACGATCCCCAGCATTGAGGGACCGACTTGGAAGAAGAAGAATTACAGCATAGGCTAACTCTTCGTTCTAGAAACGAGAGAACCCTTTCAATACCCATTCATCGCTCTAAATTTTTTACCTCCTCTTTCATAGTAGTAGCTGCTTAAATATGGAATAATTTTACCCACTAATGTCAGCAGAGACGCGCCCCTTCTTTATTTACATTCAAATTCCGTATGAAATGACACTTTCTGAATATTTAAGTTTTTCCTTTTTCCTCTCATTTTCCTTCCCTCTTTACCCCTTCCTTTCTTCATAGTAAAGAATAGATATTAAGTTAATATTTACTTCTTAAAAAAAAAAAAATTATCAAATTTTGTTCCATAAAGAAATTATTAATAAAACAACAATATGTTCATATACTACTGATTTTCTCAAATCAAACGGTTGGGGTAGGTAGGAAGAAATTTTCTAAGGCAATATGCCCGCCCTTATCCATATGTATGTAAAGTGTATATGTATATAAAGTGTCAAAATAAAAAACAGAACTTGGTTATAAAGCGCGCGAGTGTCGGCGATAACTAAGTCCGACAAGCCTGACTTCAAAACAGGTTTGAGCTGACTTGACTGAGTTGAGCAGTTTGACAGCGTGTGACTGACATCATGCAGTCAAGTTCGTTGGCTGCATGATGCAACCACACCCTGTGCTCTTTCTACAGGTTGTGCTCTATTGTTCTTCACTTCTCCATGGCGGAGATGAATTTAATGTACTCCGGAACGTTGGACTGGATTTATCATCTGATTTAGTTCTGTGTATAATAAAATTGGTCTTGCAAATATTAAAAAACTTAGTTCCTTCATCAATCATTCGGCGCGCATCGATCTATGGACGTTATCCTCACATACACGTTGATTTCATTATTTCGTGATTTTAAGGAATTTTTATATATTTTGAATTAAGTCATTATTATGATTGAAATTTATAGCAAAAGAGAGGGAGAATATTTTTGAGAAGGGAATTGGAAGTCTATGACCTGTCATTGGTTGGTTTAAATGACCGCTTTAAACACCGTGTAGAATTCAGAATTATTAACATATTACAACAGAGATGAAGAACATTTTAGAGAAAGTAATATAGAAGTCTAGGCTTCTACAGGGCTTATGACTTTTCATTGGCTGGTTTAAGTGGCCACTTTACACACTGTAACATTCACCATTCTGTCCATATTTGAACATACATATCCCTTGAATTTTTTCATCTGTTGATTTTTGTGAAGTTAAAGAGCTGAAACCTTTATTTATGCGGGTGAGTATCATGTAATTGAATTATTTCACCTACATACTAGCCAACGCCTGAAAATTGTATTATTTCAATTTCTATACTTTATGTTTAAACATCCAAGGAGTTGTTGATTGTTGTTGTATTTAAATTTATTTGTTCAATAGGCAGAATATTTTTTTTCTAGATAATAGTAGCCCCTGAATGAATTTTATCTAAAATAAATATCAATCTACCCTAATTTCACCATGCTCTGTGGATTTGAAAAATATGTGTTAATTGAGCCTACATGTTCAAGGGTACAAGGGTATGTTGACATACTTCGGAAACATATACAGGTATTGTCACAGCTGTAGAGCCGCCTATTGGACAACTAGGATTTTTAATAAAGAAGTTAGCTACAGTTTACAGCAATATAATGGGCCGTAAGTACGGTCGAGAATTGCGAGCGCAAACCGAAACCGTTTGTCAAACGTTTATTGTTAAACCAAAAATTTGCAACCCTTTTGTACTATGCAATTTAGCAAATAGCGTCTCTGTGGCGCCTTATCACTTCAAGGATGTGAGTATAACTAATACAAGTAAATTACTATGCGTGCATGGCCTCAACTAAAGCTGATATACCAATAAAAACCCGAACATTCTTAGAAGAACTAGACTACACACATAAGTTTTTTAAATTTATTTAAATATAAACCTTTTCCTTAGTAACCTTTTTTAAATATTTTTTTTTAAAAAGAGAAATACTAGAGTTCTTATTATTTACTCAAATATTTTAAATTTTCAGACCATTTCCTAAAAGATGTTAATAATAAAAATAACTTGAGCTGGAAAAATGGAAATCGAGTTGCGGCAGAGGAGGATTTAAGCCACGGACCTTTGGCTCGTGAGTCCACAATACTACCACGGGACTGCTACCCGGTTCAAATTATTTAAGTTATTATATTTGTATTATTTTATATACATATATACAAGGTTTGTCAAATCGCTAAAATAATAGAAAGCACACATAAATATTTATTGTGACAAAAAATTAACATAAATTATGAATCTAGAAAATACTATAATGAATAATTATTTTGAATAATTGGTACCTGTAATAAACAATCCATTATATTTATTTAAGAAATCATAGTTGATTATTTACCCTTAAATGCATACAGTTTTCACATTTCACAAAATTCAGTAAACAGAAAGTGGAATAAAGATTCCAAAAAAACATAATCGTGATTGTTTATGTAAGTAAAAGATAATAACATTTATTATCTAACATTTATTTGAATTTTATTTTGAAATTTTGTTACTTACAAATGCACACTGTTGCTAAACAGCAAAAAAAACCCCTTATTTCTTAAAAACAATGAAATATTTTTAAAAGTATTTTTCATCTTTTCCAATGACTGAATACCGTATAATTTACTGTTTTTATTAATAAAAAACATTAATTTAAGGGTTAATTATAATATATCATAAATCTATTGATCATTTAAATTGCAATAGTGTTGTCCAACATATTATGCAGCAATATATTATAGAAATAAAAGACTAGTGATTCTTAAATCTACAAATTTGAAATAACCAGTGACAGGTTTCATCGCTTTTGCAACATCTTTGAGACTGGTATTTTAATTATAAAATTCAAAGTATAGAGAATTTTTAATATATGAAAAATAGTAAGTACAGAGGATTTAAGTATCACTAGTCTTTTATTTCTATAAAAAAATTCATCATCATCATCACTACCTTTCTGCATCTAATGGTGCATAGGGCACTGCATTGGTACACCAATCGCAGTGTATCTTGATCATTTTTGTTACATGAAGGTAAGATGATAAGTCTAACGCTTCAGGTACCAGTCCAGGGACTATGAAATATGCTAGTGTTTAAACACCCTTTCGAATAAATATTTCAAGTCAACCTCTTGCATGGTAGGCAAACGCGCTGACCACTGCACCACGAGGCCGACTACTAAAATTACAATAAACCAACTTAAATGTTTTATATTAAGCAGTAAGTATTAATTTTTAAAATAGAACGAATCTGCTTGAATGCAGCGATCTTATTCAAATAGATTTTTATCAATGTAAAGTTTAATCTCAATTATATATTTTTTAGTACATTATACATTATATATTATCTGTTTATTACTTATCTACATTATATTCCAATTAATAAAGTAACTACATAAATAAAATAATCAGAGATCATTACGTAGTTTGACTCAAATCACAACTCGGAATCACAATAAAAATCTAAATAAATTATTTAGGTAATAATTACACTGATATTTACATACTTATAAAACACACTTTAGAAATACTTTTGTAGGAATTGTTCACTAGATTTACTAATCGTGGGTATACTGGCAAAAAACGTTAACTCGAAAATATGCGGATTTGACTTAATGATGCAGTTTTGTAAAGTTTTTAACGCTCTACAAACTGGCAAAATACACTTAGTCATATTAAATGTCATATATCTGTAGTTTAAAAAATAAATTTAAGGTTAAGTCGTATACCCGGTATTTTATTCAGGCTAAAAGCTTTAAATAACTTAATATTTACTTAATATAAAATTAATAAACGGAAAAATTAAAAACATATTCTTAAATATGTTTGAGACAGATCGTTATTGGAGATATCAACATAAACACGATTAACAATAAACACCATCAAGCAAATGAATATACCTGTTTTCTCAGCGAACAGGGTCTACATTTGATTTCAGATGCGATTACTAGAGAGCAAAGTAATACATGTATCCATCATATTATAACAAAAGGAATATATGGTTTCGATGCCTTTACTTTTCATTCTAATATAACAGACCATCACACCATTGCCCTATGTACCAAAACTAAATCTCACATTACAAAGGAAAAAAAAATCTCACGTTACAAAAATAATATACTCTGATTTGACAAATGATCTAGAAAACGAAATGTGGGGAAAAGTTTTTATGGAGAATGACGTGCATATGGCAATGGACGCATTCATTACAACATTGACTCAATACATAAACAAACACACGACCACAAAAAATGTCTCTCACAAAAAACTAAATTCACTCCATGGATAACCAATACTTTAGTACAAAGTATTCACAAACGGAATAAATTACATGTAAAAGCCAGTAAAAATCCTAGCGATATAATTATTCAATACGAGTATAAGAAATATAGAAATTTGTGTAAAAAGAATATAAGATTAGGGAAACAAAACTACTACAAAAAACTGATTTACGAAAATAGTAACTGCGACCCTGCACGGATGTGGAAAATAGTGAGGGAAATTACAAGAACTTCAAAATCGAAAACTACCCAAATAGACAGTATTGACATAAATAACACAACTTCAATATCAGACACTAAATCGATAGCAAACCATGCGAATAACTATTTTACTTCTGTTGGAAACACTTTAGCCCAAAATATTCTTAGTGAATTAAAATCTAACGAAGACACCCTGGCTTATAATATACCATCTCTTGCTTCAGCACATAAAATTGAAGAAATTACAACAACACCTATTGAAATAATAAAAACTATAGACTCCTTGAAACTGAGCACAGCTACGGGTTCAGAAAAAATAAATTCAATTGTTATAAAATCAATTAAAACAAATATAGCAAAACCATTAGCATTTATATTTAATCTTAGTTTTAATATAGGAATTTTTCCGAAACATTTGAAAAAATCGACTGTAATACCAATTTCTAAAAATGGTGGACAGTAAACGTATTAAAAACTACAGACCAATCTCCTTGCTCAATACTGTTACTAAAATTATTGAAAAAATTGTCAAACTAAAAGTTAATAACTATTTAGAAACAAATAATTTACTCTCAGAAAACCAATATGGATTTCGGACAGGCATGGGTACTGAAAACGCAATAGCTAAATTGACTGAAACAATAGCTAAACATCTAGACAATAGGGAAAAATGCTTGGCTATTTTTCTGGACCTGGCCAAAGCTTTTGACACTATTTCACATAAAATTCTATTTAAAAGGTTACATAATATAGGAATCCAAGGGCAGTTATATAAATGGTTAAACAGCTATGTAAGTGGAAGATTTCAGAAGGTGAAAGTGGGTAGTGACTTAAGCGAACCTGCTCAGCTCTCATTTGGTGTTCCACAAGGGAGCACTTTGGGACCACTGCTGTTCTTGATATATATTAACGAACTTTGTAGCAAGCCATCACTTGGACAAATCATTTCATTTGCAGATGATACAGCTATAATTTATAGCGCATCAACTTGGTCAGAAACTCATAAAAAAGCAAGTAATGACTTAAGTTATATTAAAAAATGGCTAAATGAAAACCTGTTGACTTTAAATTCGGATAAAACAAAGTTCATACGTTTTAGTGCAACTTCCGCCGGGCAACCTAATGAAATTCACGAACTTCAACTACATAATTGTTCAGTGATGGTAAATTGCAACTGCAAAAAACTGAGTAGTGTTCAAAGTATAAAATATCTTGGAATAATTATAGACCAGTATTTGAGATGGAATGAACAAATTGAAACTATAACTGCAAAAATTAAGCGCTTAATACATTTTTTCATCCCACTTAGAAATATACTTAAAGTCCCGGACTTGAAACACCTATACCATGCACTGGCAAATTCTGTGTTGACTTACGGTCTAATTGGTTGGGGAGCTTGCACAAAAACCGCTCTTGAACCTGTAGCAATTGCACAGAAATCTTTAATCCGAGTCATTTAAAAAAAAAACATTTCGTTATCCAAGTGACTTGCTCTTCAAAGAATTCAGAGTACTGAATATTATTCAACAGTATATATTGAGAACGATAGTGGTTACACACATAAAGAGAGACATTTACCCAAGCGTCAACCACAACCATAATACAAGATACTCTAATAGGGATCTGATACTAAGTGAAGGGGTCAACACTGTTCTGGCATCGAGACAACACTATAAGGTCCATAACCTTTTGCCAGAATCGTGGAAAGACGGGAGTGTTGTCAAGTTACGGAAGGTGTTGACCTCGCTCTTTCATGACATTGGTCGTAGGGAGTCAGAAAAGTTGATGCATGCCACGGATTAGAGAACCTTACTGGATGTCAAAAATAAAATATAAAAAATAAGGAATAATTAAAAAAAAAATATTTATAGATGACAACCATGAAGTTTCGCATAAATAAATTGTCTATGTTTTTATGAATGTATGTATGTGTATGCGCATGGGTGTATGTACGTGTGTGTGTATGTACATGTGTATATATGTGTATATTTATATATATGTGTGTATATATGTGTATGTCTGTATGTATACGAATCAAAATGTGTATCCGAATAAGTTTATATTTTGTTTGTCTGTGCTCTATATTAATTTGTTAACTATTATAATGTATTAAAATGTAATTGCCTAGCTTGGAACGGGGTATGTACCCTTGTTAGCTGGGCAAAGTGAACATGGAATTGTATTTTGATAAAGAGTGTGAAAAAATAAATAAATAAATAAATGAGCACTTAACACCTTACTATATTTAAATAAGATATAAAAGTCTTAAGTCTGGTCATGTCAAAAGCAGACAGAACCGAAGGGCATATATGACAAGATGTGTGAATGTGGAAGAAGCTAGGAATGTATGCCAGGATAGACGTGTGTGGCGGTCCATTCTCTCTGTCTACCCCTACGGGGAAATGGCGTGATGGTAGTAGTAGTAGTAGTAGTAAAAGAGTAAAATTAGAACAAAACTTAAATGCTCGATTTCTCAAAACAGGAATTTGAGAGTTAAAGCTTTTTGCCAGTATATCCACGAAATGTACTTAAAATTCATTAGATTAGGCTTCCGCAGTTTTATTGATTATTCCGAAATTAAAATATTTTACAATATAATGTAGGTATATTTTAAAATTTTGTATTATTAATTTTCTTATTTTAAAATCGTCTACTCTTCACCCACATTTTTCGCCCATTTCCTGGGACATTGGATGTCTTTTTTTCAATATTTTTCCTCCAAAACAGTATATCATATCGTTAAATTTATTATAAAATATATTAAATAAGTTATACAATACTCAAGTACTCACTTGGTAAGTTGAATCAAAATATTACTAATACAGACCCCTAAAGCATAGATGTCAACCACCATTTTTAGATGTATATCTACGTGGCAATAAATAAAATTTGTATAGTATTTTATTGTATATAAATTTTCATTAATGTTAGCAAAGATTAGTATGTAACCACTTACGTCTACATAAAAATATATAAAAAGTCGGTGAGTGGTTGTACTAATATTTACTAACATTGATTAAAATGTTTGACCACGAAGTTAATGCTTTGAACATACATAATATAAATATTTTATTTTAATTTTAAAAACTTATAAACTTAATCAACAATGTTTTTAACATGTCAAAATTTTTGTAGACATTCTGGATTTCTATAATCTCTTCTTGAAAATGTTTTCTCTCTCTGTTGCAACAAGTTTATATCAAAATTTGGGTTTTAAATGCTTTTGAAACATTAAAAAATATCTGTTATACATCCATAATTTACAACATATATATACTAGAGGTCAATATATTAGTGCAAACACTTGATTTATAATCTCTGATAAATGACAAAAACTGATTACAGACAGTTTTTTAAGTAATAAAATATATTATTTGTTATATTTAGCAGCCATTTGGGTATATTTTAACCAGCTGGTTGTGTTTAAGTCTCATGTTTTTCTGATATGTCCACAGCCGAGTTGACATATCCCAACGAAGTCTTCTCTGTATCCGGAGAAGAGTCCTGTTCCGTGTCTCCGCGGAAGTCATCCACAGGATCCACAGCCCAGGGCTGACGTACTCCGGAGCACCAACAGCCGTATATAATGGCGCCCACTAAGTAAATTGCACTAGAGATGAAGAAAACAATCCTCCATTGTTCTGGTGTCTGAAATTGTAAAAAAATAACCTCCTGTTAAAATGAGGAAATTCAACGCTACGGGAAATCGGATATAAAAAATGTTTTCTAGGGTGCGGTAAAAATTAGAGCATTAAATGGTATGGTGGAATTTCATGAAAATGTATGAAAAATAAATCAAAGTTATTATAATAAAAATGAACTGCTTTGAACGACGTCACTAGTTCTTCTGAATCAACCAATGATAGACTATTATGACAGATTTCCAGTTCACGGGAAGCCAATTCACCAATCAGTAAAACTCATTGAAGAGAACTTGTGATATCACATGTGGAGTAATTTCAAAACTTTAAAATATCATAGCGCTGATAATACGATAAATTATTTTTTTATGGCTTAGTGTGATAACAAATATATCCATTAACAAATATAAAAAAAATTCGCTAAACATCCTCATTGTCCACATACATTATCACTTCATTTATTTGGACCACGGGGGTATGATCAATGATCATAATTTGTGGGATAATTCCTACAATTTGGTAACTTCAAAACTATATTTGTATCCTGCTCCATGAATGCTACAAATAAACAAGTCATGCATTCAAATTATCATAATATTCTTTAAATGCATCGCAACTTGTCTATTTGTAGCATTCATGGAAGAAGTTACAAAGATGTGTTTTAGTGGTTAACTCAAAAATTCTGATTTTGAATTAATCTAGCTGTAGTAATTACCCCGCGATATCTTAGAAGTTAAATAGTAAATATTTTATTTCTTTAAATAAAATTTAACATTACAAGAAACTTAATGATTCGACCTTTATGATAATAATATTTTATTTTATTTTACAATATCTAGCTAGCTATATACATTTTAGAATATATGATAAAAAGCAATCGATTTTCAAATAAACGAGAAGAATTCAAGGATGCACCTTTTAAAAATCAAAATGAATTTTTTTTTGTTTGAGTTGTGAATTTGGTTTTGTGAGAACTTTTTCTGGATCATTTGATTTTTAGCCACGCTCTCATAATTTCTTAGTGTGTTGGACATATCAAAGATCTTAGTTTCCTTGGCAGTGCCCACATACTATGAAAATTGCTCGTTGTCGATAAAGAAAAGCTGCCTAAAGGAGCGAGAGATGTAATCTGATAGCCTTAGCAACTTTATGGCGAAAGAAGGTAATACAGATACTGAAGTCATCAAATTGAGGAAAAGAGGGTAGGGAGTTCTTCACTAACCGAGATTAAATTGATTGAACATAATCAATTTGCCAAAATTGTAATTTTGGCAAATTTTGGCATATTTATAGTCATAAAACTTATTTTGAATCTTGAAATTCTTTTTGGCAGATCGGAATATTCTAAATTAACTATGAATTACTAGCGAGAAGCTCCATTCAGTATTCAAATAGAGAGAGAAAGGGACTAGACCGCACGACATGTTCGGAAGATAAATTGGGACATCCATAGCAACACGAAGGGGAATCAACTATGCACATTAAAAATATTTTTTTTATTAAATTTACTATGTGACCTGATACAAACTAGATTTATTTACAGTTGGACAATGATTTTTTATGATTGTATGATAACAAGCTTTGGTAATTATAACAAATTAAACATTTTTTATTACCTTATCTGAAACTATGGCCCCAGAAAGAGAAGGACTAATAATTCCCGGAAGAGTCGCTACAGTATTAGAAAGTCCCATGAGGACGCTAGCATGCTGTGGAGCTATATCCAAGTGGTTGACACTGAAAATCAAAACAACACATTAGAAACCATTCTCATGTAAAAATTAAAATAAAATCAAATATCCATTATGTAATTCAACAAAAACTTTTAAATGAAGCTCTATTAAGTAAATTTTGTTTTAAATCAAACAATGCTTATTTCACAAAAATGATCATTATTGTCATTATGGTACCTCTTGGCTGTATACTATTTTAGATTTAAATAACATTTTCATCTTCTACATAGGCAGAATTATATTGTATATGTCAAATTTGTAATAAATTTTAGTCATAATTGTTGTAATAAGTAGATAAAAAAATAAAAATTAATTGAGATTGTTCATTTAAAAAATTAAATAAAAAGTTTTATTTAGCTTATTTGTACATATTGTGATTATTATACCAATGCCTTATGTTTTGTTTGTGAACCATGATAAATAAATAAACAAAAAACTGCAGAATTGAGATAATGCGCTGATAAGTGCAGGACTAAAAGAAATATTATATTAAAATTATCAATAAAATTTTAAAAAATATATACAGTATTTTTATGATTATAATACTGTCTATTTTTACATACAGCAGAGTAAATAATAATCAGTAAGAAAATTATTTGTATAAATTTATTAATAATACATACATTTTACATACATATAAAGCGACAAAAAAGTAATATTTACCTAAATCCTGACCACGCAAAGCCACCGAGACCCACAGCAATGACTAGACACGCTATACAACCAGCTGCAGAAGGGGAGTAACTCGCCGCAAGCATGAACACAGTCTGTAAAATCATTTATTAGTATATTATATATCCCAAAAGGGACAAGGTGATCAGTTTCGCATTTCAGATCAGGGACTGTGAACTTTTCTTTATAAAAACATATTTTTAACATGTTCGCAGTTACGCTCACTACAGCTGTCGAAATTGTGTCTCTCATTTAGGAAAAGACGACTATAACCCTCAGTCCAAAAGACATAGATAGTCGAAGGACGGCTACAGCCTACGTAAAACTAAAGTAATTATATGGTAGAAGATATTGTGTCCCTTTAAAACACAGTACGGAACAAAGCTGTCCCAGTATATTAGTAAAATAAGATTTACTTCAAACCATTGACTACAGTCTGATCGGAAGTGAAATATTCCAAAAAATAAGAAAGTCATGTGTCCATGTGAGTGGATCCCATGAGAAAAAAATGTCCACAAATATGTTAAATAAATACTATACGTAAACCAAATCAAACTTGAGACTTCTGGCGTAATGAGCAAATACGCTAACGATTAGATCACAAGCTCTAGTATAAAATTTAAGGACAGGCAAAAATATAGGAAAATTTTTCACTAAATGAAATGATAGGGATAAAGTACCTGAGCGATAAATGCTCCACAGTTGAATAATTTCCTGACATTAGTAGTTGTCATCAAGTTTTTGCTCCGCAAACGATCGGCGAAGTGTCCCGCCAGTTGGAGAACTATAGCCATAGCAAGGTACGGAAGGGCCGACAGTAGTCCCGTTGATGATATTTCTATTGAGAATCTATCTGGAAAAAAAATGACATAAATTCGAGCAAAAAAAAATCTAGAATTCACAGACAAATTTTCTAAAATATAAGTTTTAAAACAATAAAATTGAAGTGATTACCTTTGGAATATTTAAACACTGACTGTGTAAGGATTTTGACTAAGAAGATTCGACCACAAAACTAACCAGAGTTCCTTTACACTGCTCACCACTTCAACGAGCAATCTCACAACGGGTCGTAAAAAATTAAAACTTTTAGCTTACCTATCATGAATGTCGGTAGCAAGGTAAGTAATGTGTAAAATCCCCAATTTTCACTAAAATGTGCTGCTACGATGGCCCAAACAGGTTTAGACTTGAGAATTTCTTTCCACGGGTGTTTAAGCGACTTCCCATCTGTTATCCTGTTTCCCAATGAATCCTTAAAAGAAAACACAAATAACGTGACTTTGTTTGAGACTGAGTTTGAGAAAATATATAAATGATTGAGACTAAAAATAAATACATATTTAATTGTAGTTGTCGATAAATAAAATATTTATATTTACCTGAATATATTTGAGCTCAGCAGGAGAAATATGAGGGTCTAATTCTGGTCCTTCTTTTACAACTAGCCACCAAATGGCAAACCATATTGTGCCAATTATGCCTGAAATTTAGAATATTTACAAATTGACTTAAAAACATTATAATATTAATTTTAACACAATAAAAAATGTATTAATCAAATCAGTTCTTAAACTGGCGTCCAGGTTTCGCCCAGAATTATAAATTGCTAAAAAAATCTACCAACAAAAAAATTGACAACCTACAAACATTATCACTATAGTTCAGGCAATATAAGAATATACTTTTGATTTTTGAAAGATTACAATAGTGTTAGACATTCTTTTTTCTTTCGATATCGATTATTTAAATTTTGAATGATTTTCCCTCAGACGGGGTGAATAGAAACGGGTTTTCATATTTACAACTAAATAGCTAAATACCGACTAAAAATAAAATCGTTAAGTAAAAAAAAACATAACCGCAGTTAACTTATTTGTTTCATTTGGCTATTCAACAGGAATACATAAGTCAAGGTAAGACAAAATAATACAAGAAGAAAAGTTATAATATGCCTACCACAATCATTCTAGAATGACAAAGATAGTAACAGAAATAGCTATACAGGGTGTTCATTAAACCCTGTCACATCCGAAACCACGATGATCAGTATGAGCAAGAAGACATATTGGCACTTGAAAATAAATTTTTAGAACAAATAAAATTTTAAAAAATATAATATCAGAAAAAGCAAATAGTTTCTGACTTCTGCAGGGGAGAAACAATGAGGGGGGAGGGGAAGTCTGATATGCCAAAAATGCGCGGCCGCGCTCCCCTCGCTTCTCCTCTGCAGAAGTAAGCAACCATTTGTTTTGTTTAATATTTTTTTTTTTTAAATTTTCTTTGTTCTAAATATTTTTTTAATTTGTTAATATGTCTTCTTGCCCATACTGATCATCCTGGTTTCGGATGTGACAGGGTTTAAAGAACACCCTGTACACAATTACAATAAAAGTAATAATTGTTCCTATAGAACAAACCTTTTGAACTTTTTCAAAGATGGTGAATGGTAATTATATTTATTTATTCATGCATTTCATATACATCTTTTTGTTCACTTTGCCTAGCTGTGTGAAACAGTACTTATGATTTTTTTGTTGTTTTACTGTAGAATGTTTTATTATTTAAACTTTCTACTAAATATGCTGTATAATTTTTAGGTTATTATTTTAAATATAAATCTTGTATAATTTTTGGTGTGATTTTTTATTTTATTTTTATAAATCTTGTTTTTAATATTCATGTTTTTGAAAAAAAAAAAAAATATTAAGCCAAATATGTTAATATTATAAATATTTGTAAAAGGCAGATTTGCCGTTTATGTTAATAAAATAAATAAAATAAAATAAATAAAATAAAATAAAATAAAATAAAATAAAATTGTTTTATTTAGATGAACTCGGGAGTGTTAGCATTTAAAATACTGAATTGTGGAGTATGGATCACATAATAATAATCGCGAGTGAAATAGTTATTTTTGACAGTATTTTCGGTATTAGGGATGGGGGATGGCGGTTGGGATGGGCAATGCCAGAAAAACAGAGCTAAGTTACTAATCTGTGAACATGTCTCGTTTAAGTAGACTATCACGCACAATAGTATATTCCATTTTTTTAAGTTTAACTATTTTAATTGGTGCATAAATAGGACGAAGTCGAAATGATCGTCGTTTAAATTTAATTCATCGTATTGCGAACTACTTAAAATGAACACGCGCAATATAATTCGATATTCAATATAAAGTCGATACTGTCGATCGATAGTGAAGTTTTCCGGCGGTACATCACTATTGCGGCGACTTAAATAATAAAGTTCGACATTTTTGTTCCCTAAACTTAGCTGTCAATATTTACAGAACTCCATGCGCATGTAAATGTTAAAAGTCTCTTCATAAAATTGCCTGTAGAATAGTCATTTTGTATAATTTTCCAAAAGGGAATTTTAATTTTAATTGAGATTATTTTCCAACTGTTGCATTTTTGTATGGAGAAAGCCTTGAGAAAGCTTTACGAAGCAATGTCTGAGCTAAACATCTCAACTAAGCAGATTAGAATTGTAAGGACTACACCCGACCATATTTTTTCATTTCATTTATTTATTTTTATTTACATTGAGAATATTTCAGAGTATCCAATTCATTCTCAATACATTACAAAATATACATAAGAGATTGATTAAATAGGAAAGAGAAAAAAAATACATGTAAAATAAATATACATATCCGAAGTAATGATTTTGTGTACGCGTAAATACGCGAGATAAAAGCTTTTTCTACAGCTGCGAGGAGAGCGTTTAGAATATCACCCCAGACGAATAACGGCCTATGACAGGAGGATGCGCTAGAATCTCCTATTCAAGCAAGTTTATAGCCTTGAAAAGGTTATCGAGGACTCAAAAATAGAAACCAGGGGCTAATCAGTTCAGCTGCTCGCCTACGCGGACGATATTGACATCATCGAAAGATCTTTCCAAGCCACCCGCAAAGCGCTAATAGCGCTTGAACTGAGTGGAAGGAAAATGGGACTAATTATTATTGAGGACAAAACAAAATTGATGGTTGCCTCTCAAACGCTAGGCATAACCCCTCATACCTTCACAGCGGGAGACTAAAATTTTGAGGTGATCAATTCCTTTACATACCCGGGTTCCAGTCACCAGTGACAACAATACGCAGGAAGAAATCAGGAGAAGAATAATGGCTGCCAACCGTCGCTACTACGCGCTTCAGAAACAATTATGGTTCAAACTAATACTAAAACATACTAAGATTCTGCACAAAACTCTGATCAAACCAATCCTGACATATGCCTCCGGAACCTGGGTTATGACAAAGAATATTGAAGAAACCATTGCAGCTTTCGAAAGAAGAATCCTCAGAGTTGTCTATGGCCCTGTGAAAGAAAACAAAAATCGACGTCGCCGCTACAATAGGAAATCTACGGAGCGCCCGGTGTAATTAACTCTATCAAGTTAGGGCGCTTGAGGTGGGCTGCCATATAATTAGAATGGACGACGAAACCATCATAAAACGCCTAACACTTTCTGTGACACAAGGACGAGGAAGACCAGGAAGGCCCAAAATGCAATGTATGGACTGATTAGTGCGGATAGGACAACATTGGAAATGAGGAACTGGAGAGGAAGGGCAGCAGACTGGCAAGAGTGGAGGAGACTCCTGGCTAAAGCCAAGCCCCCCCGGGGCTGTCAAGATTATGATAATGATTTTGTTGCTTCGTAGTCATTTACAATTTTTTATCACTAAATTAACATTCGCACAGTTTAAACCCGTGTTGTGCCGGAAGGTGTCTCGCAAGATATCGGACCGCCCGCGCCCTGCCTATAAAGATAAACTCACCGAAGACGTAAAATATGCTGGGCCATCCAACAGTCGTGGCGAGATAACCGCTGAGCGGCATGGAGACGACTGTGCCCACGTAACTGCCGCTGAAGGCGAGAGTGGCGAGGCGGGACCTCTCCAGTGGGGGGGCCCAGCGCGCCCACACGGCGTGGATGCACGGGTATGTCACGCCCTCGAACAGACCCTCCAGGACCCGCACGGAGATGAGCAGCGACGTGCTGAAGTGCGCCAGCAACGGAGTCAAGAGAGTCAGGATGGCGGTCATCCCAATACCGATACCAAACACCCTACATACAAAAATATTAATTACATAAAATTTGTTACTATGTTATTAGTACAAACACGAGGCCGAAATCACAGCGCAAAACGCATTTTTAACGCGTATTTACGTACTAAATACACGCTAACAGAGCGATCTCTTCGCGCGCAATTCCGTTCAGAATACTAGCCCTGGTATAAGATCATCATATGGTTAATATTTCCATTTATATATTGGACCTAAATCCTTTAATAATTAGGTTCTTATGTAATTAATTAATCATTTATATCATTCACTAAGGAAAATCTATAATGTAGACTGTTTTTACAATTTTTGTCGGCTTCGTGGAGGAGTGGTCAGCGCGTTTGCCACCATGCAAGAGATCTCGAATTTGATTCCCGACATGAAATATTTATTTTGAAAAGGGTGTTTTCAAAACTAGAATATTTCAAATTTCCTGGACTGGCACCCCTAAGACTGATCATCTTACGTTGGTGTAACTAATCCGGTGCTCTATGCACCATAAGATGCGGAAAGGGAGTAATTGTGCAAATCGTACGATGAAGTTTCTCAAAAATGTGAAAAATTAATAAAAATTAACTACTTTGAACGACTCACTAGTTCTTTCGAATCAACCAATGATAGTGTTGTGACAGATTTCCGGTTTACGGTAAGCCAACTAACCAATCAGCAGAATGCACCGAAAAGAACTTGTGGCGTCACAGGCGGAGTAATTTCAAAATCACAAAACTTTAAAAAATCACAGCGCGGATAATACAATGCATAAAAATATTTTTTTGTTTAAATTGGATTAGTTTGATAAGTCTATTATCAAACAAAACATAAATAAAAACCACTGTACTTCCTTATTTCTATATTATTTATTTATTATAACTTAAGACTCTTTACATTTTATAGTTATTCATATAATGTAGTAGGTATATTCTTTAAAAAAAAATTATATAAAAAATATATAAAAATATTCTTTTACAATACAATGATATTTGTTCATAAAATTATAAACTCTAATAAAAAAACAGAATTTTGGAAAAAAATTGATCGGAACCAGCATGAACACGATCACAATACTAGAGAAAAGAACAAAATTAGACTTCCATTTAGGAAAAAGGCAAAGTCACAAAATTCGATTTTATTTAAAGCAATTAAAAAGTATTACGAAATGGAAAAAAATATTTATGAAGAAAAAAACATATCAAAATTTAAAATAATGGTCAAGACATATGTGATAAACAATTTATAAATTAAATATATTTGCAATGTTATTATTAGAACACACATAACAATATGTATGATATGTGTGCCCTACTTTAAGATTTAAATTTAAAAAAAATTTAAAAAAACAATCATACCCGCCCCAGATTACCTGTGGTAACTCTAATACTCTAGTAATATTACGTTTTAGAAATAAGCTGTTGCACTAATGAATATTTTTTATCAATATATTTTTGTACTGATTAACGTTTTATTTACAAAGCAAATCCCAATGATTGTTATAATTAACATTTCAGGATTTGATACAAAATGTGTTTGGATTTGATAACGCATAAAAAACTTTTGTAATTGAATATTTCTATCGAGGTTAGTATAACCGATCACATCTTTTATCGTCACAGAAAATAAAAGCTAGTGTCTTTCCGAAACTTCTAGATGTAGGTTCTGCAGTGCAGATGAGGAAACACCTATACACAATCTATGTGAGTGTGATACTTTGCATCATAAAAGGAGCCTCATCCTCGGAAGACCGCTGGTTGAACCTGGGCCGTAATTATGAACGCCTATCTTCATCGGTATATACTGAGACTGTATAAACTAATATCGATAGTTATGCATGGAAGTGTGAATATTTGTATGAAAGTTCAAAGTATCTTCGTCGGTAACCGGTAATTAAGCATGTTTAGAAAAAAAAAATGTAAACATATTTTTTATACAGAAAACTCATTTTTACTTTGTAGATAAAATTGAAGATAAATTTTAACTTCCCATCAGAATATGTACCCTGTAGCTCAATCAAAATAACTATCAATGTGCTTAAAAACATGCTAAGCATTTGAGCGATCCAAATGAATAATAATGAACTCGCAGTCATAAGTCAACGCGTGTGTAATCTCTAAGTCAACGCTCGTGTCGGTTTGTTTTTTGTTTACCTCGTAAATAAATACAGTACTATAAAAAATAATACAATATATTCCATTTGGAAAATAGTTAGGAGTATCTAATACAAAAAAGTGAAAATCGAATTACAATTAGTATGGCGACTGCTTTTCTTGACATTTAGCTTGCCAACCGCCGCGCCGGCTAAATGCAATGAATAGCATGATAAATCATATATAAAAATAGCAGTTTTGGTATATTTTCCATATTTACAGTAGTGAAATTCAAATATGTGATTGCGCAGCAGGATTAAACGTCGCAAAACGTAAATATTTTGACATTTAATATTAGCTGTTCACGGATGTTCCACTGTGATCGCGAATACGATAAACAACCATGGTGAGAAATTGTTATCACGTCGCTTATTAGAACGTCGATAGTTATTTGTGAAAAATGAAATGAAAAAATAAAGTCAAAACAGCTTACTTATTTCCACCTAGCCTCCCCGCCAGCCAACCTCCGGGCAGTTGGGTGATGATGTAACCGTAGAAGAAAGAACTTAGCACCAAGCCTTTCATTCTGCTGTCCCAATCGAACTCGGGACCCTGTAGTAGGATTATATAAAAAATACATTTGAGGTAGATGCAAAATTCGTAATCTCAACTGAAGGAGTTACTGAGATGATTGCAAAAAAACTGATGGATAAATCCATATTTAAAAAAAATTTATATTACCCAAAAATACGTTAAATGAATTGATAACCGTATAAAATAAGAATGTAAAAAACGGACATTGCAGGTTAAGCGGCAAAATGTGTACAAATTTAGTTTTAAAAATGAAAAAAGTGGACTTTTATCATTTTTTATTTAAAATGTTTTGAGTTTGTTCAGACAAGGACTGGATTCAATACCCTAGGGAGCTGTTAATATTAACATATAACAACAGACAATAATAACATTTTACAGAAGGGAATATAGAAATCTAGGCATCCACAGGGCTTATGACCTGTCATTGGCTGGTTTGAGTGGCCAATTTTTATACTGTGTAACATTCACCTTTCTGCCTATATTTGGACAACTATACAGGATGTTCATTAAACCCTGTCACATCCGAAACCACGATAATCAGTATGAGTAAGAAGACATATTGGCACATTAGAATAAAATTTTTAAAAATAAAATATCCAAAAAAGCAAATGGTTGCTTACTTGTGCGGGGAGAAACGAGGAAGGGGGAAGGGGGAGTCTGATACTGCGCCGCGCTCCCCTCATTTCTCCTCTGCAGAAGTAAGCAACCATTTGTTCTATCAAATATTTTATTTTAAAAAAAATATTTGTTCTAAATATTTTTTTGAATATGCTAATGTCTTTTTGCCTATACTCATCGTAGTTTCGGATGTGACAGGGTTTAAAGAACATCCTGTATATATATAAAAAAAATTAAATAAAAAAAAAATATTTGCGTTCTTATGATTTACACAAATATTAGATTTTGAGGGCCATTTTCAACGAGTTGCTAATAACTCACTATTAGAAAATGGGAATCAATTTGGGGTAGAGTGGAGTTCGAACCACGGACCCTTGATCCATGATTCCGAGACACTAACTACAGGACCACAACCCGATTCCTTCCTTCGACTCTTCCATTTGTTGACGTTTGTGAAGTAAAAGAGCTTAAACCTTTATTGTTGCGGGCGAGATTCCCAATAAGATGAATCTCACCCGTAACTCTTTAATTTTAAGTTAGAAGACAGACTGATTTTGTACTGAATTATTATTTAAGTATTAATTTTTAAAATACTATATTTTTATCTTTCGTTTGTAAAGTTTAATTAATCTTTTTTGTAATCTTCTCTTTTTTATTTATATTTTTTTCAGATCTTGATCTGAATGCTACTAACTGTAATATTTTTAATAGGTTTTAATTTAATTTTTGATTTATTTTGTTTCATTTTATCTTTTTTTAGTTGCATTTATGAGAACTTACTATTTTTCTTTTAAAAGAATTCAAACCATAATATACACGTATCATGCGCGGTCCGTTCATAGAACGCATGGAACCATTGGTCACCCTAAATTTAGACAAATAATGTTTATAAAATAGCATGTTTAATATATTAATTACCAGTCATTATTCCTTACATTTAGATTACTATAAACAAATAATGTAATAATAATTGTATTAATAGTCGCGATAAATTGCGGAGGAATTTTAATATTGCCTTGTAAAAAAAAAATGATAAAAAGAAACATAACCTCCCGGCGCGTCCATTTACCAGCGCTGTCATATATTAAGTTATTTATATATCTTATAGAAAAATATAAACAAAAGAAACTGAAGATACTTACGTAGGACAATGTTCCATCTGGCAGAATAAGAGTTTTATTTTCTGTCATGGCTACAACAGCAATGGAGAGGTTGACCCGAAGGGCGTACACATTGAAGAATCCAAAGAATGCCAAAACTGCCACCACGTATCTCCTCCTTTTCCAAAACTTCCATGTTGGAATGCTTTGGTCTTCTAGCGCGTCACTAAAGCATAAGAAAAAATATTTTCTGATGTTTTCTCAAATGTTGTCATTTAGAGGGTTTTAAAAGCATACCGACGATATAATATAAATACCGACAAATTTAAATATGCATCAAACAAGTAGGTTGCGTATCATTCTCTCTAGACCAGTATTTTTCAACATTTTCGATTACGCGACCCCTTTACGAGTAAAAACAAATCTGGCTACCACAAAGATTTATAGATTAATTTAAGTTGGGTATATTTATTTGTATTATTTTATTTAGTGTTACACTAGTAAATTTAAGTTACCTTGCAAATTTACAAACGAAACTATAAAAAATAAAGAAATACAAATCCGTGATTTCAAGGACGGGATATTTATTTTTCTTTCTATTAAGTCGAGAAATCAAGCGCAAGGTCGGAGCAGCAGCATGACCTATAAGATTCGTACAGCATGCTTAAAATGAAATTTAATTCGCGAAAGATCGACAATTTTTGGAAGAAAACTTAACAATATCTAGAGCTGGCGAGGGAAGTTTCAAAATGATTAGTGCCATTTGCCACATTCTACCTATGTGAACTGACGGTCTCTTCAATAGCGGACATAAAAAAGAGAAATATACTCAAATTAGGAAATAAGTTGGTTATTTGCGTCTTAAAAATAGAACCATGGCTCGACAAATTGTCGAAAAATAAACAGCTGCAGCCTTCTCTCTTGGTAAAGGCCTATTTCACACCATGGCCGAAATCCACACGGCACGGCGTGATAAAATAACATAAGGTGGATTGATATTTATTATATTATAGGGGAAACGTGTGCAAAATGGTCCCTCGAGGTAAAACGATCCCTCGAGATTTTAGCGTAACTACTAATGCCATCTATTGTTTAGTTCTATAAACATATCTTGGTTATACAAGTAAAAGTGACCATTTGCAAAAATGACGAAATTGAGATTATTGACTTTTTGACATTGTATTAGCATAATGCTTGACTGGTAAAAATGCAAAGTCGATCTGACATTCTAAAAAGAATATAATTTGTAAAATATGTGACCATTTGATAGAAGCTCACAGATTTTTGACAAGTAAAACTGACCAACACACATAGTCACTTTTATCAGTAAATTTGAGATACAAAGAATTGACCAAGTAACAGTTAGTCAATTTTACTTGTAGGTGATGTCACCAGTAAAGAGTTAGTAGTCAGTAGTTAGTAAGTATACGTTTTGTATTTGACAGATACGTTTTTTTTTTAAAAGTTCGTTAATAAAATTTATTCTTTAGATTATTACGTAACACTTCTTAATTATCTGTTCTTTTTAATTTATTTTGTATTTCGGTGTTTATTTAACCTTCATAAATATAAAAAAATACATTATTGAAATAAAAAATCCCAAAAAAATAATTTATAGTTATAAAATAAAAAATAAAAAAATACTATCCCCCTCAATGAACGAAACAAAAATGATTATCTGCCAAATTTCATTATCTCAAAATTGACTAAGTTTTTCAATTTATTTTTTTTATATAAAAGTATAAATGTTTTTTAAATATGTTTTTACTTTACATTAAAGTAGAAAGTACCGTACATATGATGTAAAATTACCAACCACCTACTTGAAAAATCTGATCTTTGAGAATCAATTGAACTATAGAAAAACACTAAAATGGCTCC
This sequence comes from Micrasema longulum, assembly GCF_059751315.1. Lineage (NCBI taxonomy): Eukaryota > Metazoa > Arthropoda > Insecta > Trichoptera > Brachycentridae > Micrasema > Micrasema longulum. The sequence continues at coordinate 124,975 of NW_028277624.1, forward strand.
CCTGAATATTATTGATTTTGTCACTTGGTCAATTTCTCTTCTCTGCCCACGATATACATGACAAAGTTTTAAAAAAATGACAGTAATGGTGGAGAGACACGTGCAGTGAGAACGAGTGTGCGTAAAAAATATAATTTTCACCTGTCTGATCTAAGGTAAGTCATTTTTAAACATCATATAAAGTTGTAATACAGCACATTATTTATGCTGCACAAACAATATTATAAAATAATACCTATCTCCTTCATTATTCATATGTCAGTTTGTTAATATTTTAGTTGCTTTATTAGTAACAATAACTCCTGAATGATCCTGTGAAATGATCCTCAAGGGATCATTTTGTACACGTGGTAGGGCAAAATGATCCTATGGTAGAGTTTGGCTAAAATCGGCATAGAAATAACATGTTGAATAATAACACAATTCGATGAATTGTGGTAGATATAATAATGATTACACTTTTCAAAACTAGTCGAATTATTTTAAAAAAATATTTTTTTATACATTAAATTTCAATTCTCCATTAGAGGGATCATTTTGGACACGTTTCCCCTAATTGTTTTTAAAATATATTTATTTATTTAAAGCCAGGCAAACCATGTACACGTACACCATGAGGCCGATCACTCGATTTTATTTCGGAGAAGTTTACCTGAGAGTAGCCGCTGAATTAATTTTGAATAAATACGAACAGTAAACGTAAAATGACCGAATAGTTTTTTCACACAATTGAGATAAAAATGTACTAAATATTTTAGTTAGACGCGTGAAATTTTTGTTTATGTTTGTTTAATACTCGTATATTGCAATAATATATATTCGTTTCCCTTCCCAAAATGTTCTCTTTTTCTGAAGCAATACAATAAAACATAAAATAGTAGGCATGTAAGGCAAAATTATTTAAAAATAAATGCAATTACTTATAAAAAGGAATTGCGCCCGCGAAGAACGGCATATATCATACAAAAAAAAACCGGTTATATTTCAACGTAAAATGGTGTTTATAACAACGATGTACTATTGACAATCATTAAATTTTGTGACATAACCATTGTTTTATTTAAAAAAAAAACAATAAAATTGACTTAATAGACCTTTGCCTAAAAGTTTTTGTGGAAATACCAACTCTAAAAAAAACAAAATCACGTATACCCTTCTATGTGGGCATAATTTTAGTATTACATCTCTAGATCTTTTTTTTTTTTCGTAGAGTTTTCCGTCGACTATTTCGTGTGCCATATTATATCCATATTATTTGATCGAAACGTCGTTATTTGAATGGTATATCACATACTTACGTAGGCATTCCATAAAAAAGTTTAATTGATTAAATCTGCATGAATAATCTCATGCACTGTTACGTGTGCGTTGTTTAATACTGAGCATTACTTTCAAGGATCCCTAAATCAAATTAGTTTCGTTCAAAAGTAAGAGTTTCCGGAAGGTGTGTAACGAGTATGGACTAACCAGACAGGCAACCAGCACAATGCCACGATACGACAACCACAAATATTTATATTACGGCAATTATTGTTCAATTTAAAGCGTAATTTAATGCAATTCTCGCACAAACTCTTGTCAATGTTTTAAAAAAATCTAGAGATATTGAGTACATGTGCAAAAAATTAAACGATTTTGTATATTATTCTAATTTTATGCCAAAAAAACCATCGAATGTTTGTGCTTAGTGAGGTGTTAGTATAGAAAAATAAAATATTAAATATTGTAAAATAATTAAATAAGTCGCAAAATGATACGCTTATTTATTTATTTATTATATATATATACGGCCTGAGCCAATTACAACAGTGACATGAAGAAACATAAATGCAAAAAACTGAACAAAAAGAACATAAAACTATTTAACAAAGACGAACAAGGGCAAAACAATAATAGTATACAATATATTAAAAAAAACGAAAGACCAAAAACTTTGAGCTAAACCATGCCAATCCAACTTCATCCCACACTGTTTAGTCGCGAAGAGATCTACGAAAAGCCGGAAGATCTATCCCGAAAAATTCCAAGTCGTGTGATGAATTGACTAATCTACACATTCTGGACATTGGGGCATAAAAACCAAAGTTGCTCTTAGAAGATTTTATAAATAGCAGATTTTGACTTCTGGTGACACGGTTGGGAACATGAAAAGAAATATTTCTATTAGTTTCTCATCGTTACGAGACTTGTCTCGGAATTCTAATACCGATCTGATTTCTCGACAAATGGTAAGAACTTCTTCAGCACAGAGACAATACTTCTGCATAGGACAAAAACTATATAATATAATGCCAGTAGCTCAATCACAAATAACTATCGATGTGCTGATAAGCGACGTGATAACAATTTCTCACCATGGTTGTTTATCGTATTGGCGATCACAATGCAACATCCGTGAACACCTAATATTAAATGTCAAAATATTTACGTTTCGCCTGCTGCGCAATCACACATTGGAATTTCACCGGTGTAAAAATAGAAAATATTCCAAAACTGCTATTTTTATTTATTTATTTATGATTTATAATGATATTTATTGCATTTAGCCCGCCGTTGGCAAGCCAAATGTCAAGAAAAGCAGTCGCCATAGTAATTGTAATTTAATTTCTACTTTTTTGTATTAGGTACTCCCTTACTATTTTGCAAATACAATATATTGTATTATTTTTACAGTAAACGCCGATTTTTTGCCAGTAAACTACATTTATTTACGAGGAAAATAAAAAACAAACCGACACGAGCGTTGACTTAGAGATTACGCAGTTTACGCACGCGTTGACTTATGACTGCGATACCTTAAACATGTTCATTGTGATCGCTCAAATGCTTAGCTTAGTATTGATTTACGAGGTAAACAAAAAACAAACCGACACGAGCGTTGACTTAAAGATTACACACGCGTTGACTTATGACTGCGATAACTTAAGCATGTTCATTATGGTTCATTTTGATTGCTCAAATTCTTAGCATGTTTTTAAGCACGTCGATAGTTATTTGTTATTGAGCTACAGAGTACGTATTCTGATGGTCAGTTAAAATTTATCTTCAATTTTATCTACAAAGTAAAATTGAGTTTTCTGTAAAAAAATATAATATGTTTATCGTGGTATTTATTGCATTTAGCCCGCCGTTGACAAGCCAAATGTCAAGAAAACCAGTCGCCATAGTAATAGTAATTTAATTTTAATTTATTTTGTATAAGTACTCCTTACTATTTAGCAAATACAATATATTGTATTATTTTTTATAGTAAACGCTGATTTTTCGCCAGTGAACTGCATTTATTTACGAGGAAAACAAAAAAACATACCGACACGAGTGTTGACTCAAAGATTACACACGCGTTGACTTATGACTGCGATAACTTAAAAATGTTCATTATTGTGATCGCTCAGATGCTTAGCATGTTTTTAAGCACGTCGATAGTCATTTGTGATTGAGCTACAGAACCGTGAAAATGTTGTAAGAGCCATAAGCTAAAGAAGTTACTAAATGCTTTCCTTGGTAAAATTGGTCGCGGAGGGTCTGTGAGGTTGATGATGGCCAACACCAAGTGGTCTCCGTGGTGTAATAGCTAAGACACTTGACTCACGCACGGAAGGTTCCGGGTTCGATTCCTGGTGAGAACAAAAAAGTCATTTTTCTCGAGCATGCGTGTTCTGTGATGTAATTCACCACTGTAATTGGGCCTCCTGGCCTGTTCTGATGAAAAAAGTTTTTTTTTGTTTGAATTTCGGAGATCTTTATTATTTTTTATGTGTTGATGTAGCCTCCCTTTTCTAAAAGTACCGTTTTTAACAATGTTTTAAATATGTCCAAATGTTTGCAGACTGGCTGGATTTCCTCCCTAGGGAGTTATTTAGATCTAAACTTGTTGCAACAGAGAAGAAAAACATTTTTTAAGCAGGGATATGGAAGTCTAGGCATTTATGGGGCTTATGACCTGTCATTAGTTGGTTTAAGTCGCCACTTAGTACAATGTGTAACATTCACCATTCTGCCTATGCTTGAACATCCACATTTCCGCAACTCTTCCATCCGTTGACTTTTGTGAAGTATAAGAGCTGAAATCTTCGCCATGTGGGTGAGATTCATCCGGCTGAACCAATTCACCTACTAAGCAACGCCTGAAAATAATTTTCCAATTTTTATACTTCTTCTTTTACCAGTTAGTTGATTCGACAATGTTTTGAGTGTGTCCAAATGTTTGCAGACTGGCTGATTTCCTCCCTGTTCAAACATAGGCAGAATGTGCAAATGTTACACAGTGTATAAAGTGGCCACTTAAATCAGCTAATTACAGTCAGTTATAAGCCTTGTAAACGCCTAAACATCCATATCCCCTTCTCAAAAATTCTTTCGCTCTCTGTTGCAACAAATTAAGATACGGTTTTTACTTTGTTTTTTTTATTAGTTTTTTATTATAGTTTTTAAATTTTGTCTGTCTTAGAACGAGGATATTTACCCTAGTTAGACAGTCAATTTACATTCATGTTTATTTTTGTGTATGCTATGATTACGTCAGGAGCTTGCATAGCACTGACCCCCACCACTATGAATGATATGATTAATAAATAAATACATAATTTTAGTTGGTAAAGACTGATAATGTGCAAGAGTACTAAAAAAGCGCTAAATAATGGTAGGTACGCATATTAATTTGTTTTTTAAGGCAAGCTATTATCGACTTATTGCGTTTCACATTCGTAAAGAAACTTTATGTTACAAAGATTTGTAATGTAGATTGTACTATCGGCAACATATTTTCTACTTTCTCAGTGAAAAAGCGACAAAATGTGTACAAAGAAACTATAATATTAAAAAGAGCGATTCATTAGAAATCAACATTCTAAGTAGGAACTGTAAAATGTTCAATACTTGAGTTAAAATTTAAATATTTAAAACGTAGAAAAGAGGTAGTGACCAATGAAAAAATTCATACCTATCAATAATATCTTAAATATATCCAAATGTTTGTAAGGCTCGATTCCATGCTTTATTGAATCATTAAATTCGTAAAAATTCATTTCGGGTACTTACGATTTTTGGGTCACATTACAACAAAAAAAATGTCGTGAATTCAATTTAATTATTAAAAATATTTAAAACATCAAAACATGATTCAATAAATTTCACGAATTAAATTAACTTTTTTGAGGGCTTTATTTTCTGATTTGCGACATTGAAAAGTATTTTACTATACTACAGTTCCAAAAATTTAATAATAAATGTTACACGTAGTTATAATCATTATTGTCTTTCATTATTTACGTTAATTGCGTGTCATTTTCTAAATAACTTGTCTTAATTTATGTATCGGTTTCGTTTACACATCAGAATAATAGGAATCTGTTTAATTATGTTGATATAATTATTATATTGTAAGATAATTGTAGATAGTAACGGACTACGTTGCATAGGCAGAAATCAAAACAAATAATATTCTACCGGCAAAGCATTGAGGTTTCTTTTAAAATATAAACGCGTTTCATTGCACACATTAAAATATAATTTTCAACAACATATAAAATACCCAAAAAAAAACTTTTTCACTATCCAAAAACAAAAAATATATTATCGAGGCTTTACTGACAGAATGCATTAAGTCATTGAAACAAATATTATGTATCTTTTTGGGTAATACCGTGTATGTTGGATTTGATCCGACGTTTCGGCTACCATTGCAGGAGCCATCTTCAGGGAAAACTGTGTGTTTTATAAAGAAATGTATGTGTTTATGTACTTTATGATCAAATCCAACATCCACGGTATTACCCAAAAAAGATACATAATATTTATAACAGTGACCGTGAAAACCTTCGCACTCATTGAAACAAGTTCTGAAATAATATCATTTAAAGCCTTTTTTACTAAACAATGTTTTGAGTACGTCCAAATGCTTGCAGACTGGCTGGATTTTCTCCCTAGGGAGTCGTTCATTTTTTAATTTATTTCAACAGAGAGGGAAAACATTTTTGAGAAAGGACTATGGAAGTCTTGGCATTTACAGGGCTTATGACATGTCGTTGGCTGGTTTAAGTGGCCACTTTACAAACTGTGTAACATTCACTATTCTGCCGATGTTTAAACATCCACATTTCCCCAACTCTTCCAGGCGTTGCCTAGTAGGTGAATTGGTTCGGCCGGATGAATCTCACCCACATGATAAAGGTTTCAGCTCTTTTATTTTACAAAAGTCAACAGATGGAAGAGTTGAGGAAATGTGAATGTTCAAACATAGGCAGAATGGTGAATGTTACACAGTGTGTAAAGTGGCGACTTAAATCAGCCAATGACAGTTCATAAGCCCTGTAAATGCCTAGACTCCCATATTCCCTTCTCAAAAATGTTTTCCCTCTCTGTTGCAACAAATTTAAACTTTTTTTTATTATTTCAACGCATTATTTCTCCCACAATTTTCTGTTTTTTTTTTATTTAAATGACGCTTTAAAAGAGTAATCGCAAAGCATAACATTTGAAATCAACATCTTGTACCTATATCAAAAAATATTTGAAAAATATAAAGACTGTTGACTTAATGCATTCTGTCAGTATAGCCTCGTTATGGAGCAGAGCCGTTGAAATATTTTCTATGTGATTTTGGCATACATTTTTTCAGAGGTTGCGAATGTACACACTTTGCACTTTGAGTACATATAATATTACGTTAGGTTGTTTGGGCTTTTTGCCGAAATAAGAACTGAATAGTTTTCAACTACACCATAAATTCTAAAAATTTGGAGCGAATGACTGAAATGACCAATCTTGGTATTATATTTAATGAAAAATTAAACTTCATAACACATACAGAGCATAACAAATAAAAGCATGAAAACTCTGGAATTTCTGTTGCGAATGATCCGAGGTTTCGACTCGGTTTATGTAATGAAAATATTATATGTTGCTTTAGTACGTAACCAACTTGAATACAACTCAGTTATATGGTCATCATATTATAAAGTGCATATAAATAATATCGAAAGAGTTCAAAATATTTTTTTACGTTTTGTTAATTTTAAATTAGGTATTCCAGTTGAACATATTAATTACTCATACTTAAATAAATATTTAAATGTACAAACCTTAGAAAACAGGAGAAAACTAAATGATTTTTTACTTTTGTTTAAAGAATTAAATTCAATAATTGACTGTTTCCAACTCTTAGAACTAATTAACTTGCGAGTTCCGGGCCGGGTTACTCGATTTAATTAACTATTATATGTAAATGTATCTACAACAAACTACAGTGCCAATCGCCAATAAGGAGAATTCATGCGTTTGCAAATGAATACGCAAATGATGTAGATATATTTAATATAACACTTGAATTTTAAAAGGCAGAGTATCAATTTACTATCTTCAAATTGAAATACCTAAATAATAATATGTTGGTTTCAATTTATACATGTCTGTCTTTATTTGTATATATGTATGTAAAAGCCTACAAGGCGTTTAAATAAATAAATAAATATAAGAATACTACAAATCAGTGTTGTAAAGCCTTTTAGTTAGTTAATTAATCTATAATAATAACTTAACTATTTAATTAAAAATATATTGAGTACGTCCAAATATTACAAGTAGGAGTTTACTCCTCGGAGAGTTTATCAAGATTAATAGGTGAATGGATCGATGGAGAACATGTCAAAAAAAGGGAATATGGAAGATAAGAGGCTTTTAAAAAAAAACATGTAAAATTTGGTCAAATTAAGATAAAAGAACAATTAATAAAAACTCTTGCTGAAAAAAATATTACCATTGAAGAAATATGGATGCTCAAAAACAGAATGGTTACAGAGTGTGTAAAGTGATTATTTAAACCAGCCAATAACACGTCAAAAATCTTGCAAATGCTCATACTTCAGTACATTAATAATTTTAAAAGTCAGCAAACTGATAATATTTTTTTTATTAACAAATTTCATAAAAGGTACATGTTTTTTTAAAAATTCTATACATATCTAGTAAATGTTATCACTGTAACTCTCCAAAAAAAGAGACTAACTCTTGTGCTTGGAGAGTGACTTACACTGTTGTAGTTGTTTATTTATAAGAGTTTATATAATTTTAAATACGAGTACATGAGAATAGTATTTACTCATTTAAGTACTAATAAAAGTTTAGAACCGTAGAAAAGTTTAGAAAGTTTCCAGAAAGTTAGTAATCTTTGCAAAAATATGGAAAATTACGTTGGTTGGAAAAAAACGTCGTACTTGTTGGGGTGTGAGTGGAATTTATTTGCATTCTAGAGAGCCCCAAACGTCCCGATGAGAACGTATCTGTGCTATAACCTTGCATAATATTATATTTACCAGAAAATCCCTTTCTCGATTACATTTTCACATTGTACAACATAAAGGAGTTACATGCAGCGCAAAACAAATAGATTACAACACACCAATCTGAGTATAAATTATTTTATGTATGCTTTAAGGTAATGAAATATTATGAAAATTAGCGGCCGGGCCACAACAGTAAACGTTTACTCCGTCTCACCTAAGTTTGAAGTCTGTTTTGGAAGTTGCACTGTACCCCGTAGAGGCCTGATTGCGAATTTCCCGCGAAACCTGCGGACCCGCCTCGTCCATCGTAATGTTTATTTATAAAGACAAACACCGGTTACGAATTTTTATTTGTACAAGTAAATAACTATCCAGCGCGATAATATATAAACACACGCAAATTAATAAAACTTATCATATCGCCAGCAAACTTCGCTAACATATGGAACGGCCGATATGTAAAACTCTATACGGGAGAAGTTATATTCTCGATTCGGATCAGAAGCACTAATTATGTAGGGGAAAAATGACTCGGATACGCGAATATTAGAAATCGAAACACACGCCACATTTCGGTTTGTGTTCGCTGGACAAGAAAACGGCTTTCACAATCGCGGAGCACGGTTAACTGATCGGCATCGGCAATCGAGATCGAGGCAACAGGTAGACGCAGACGGCTTAATGTGCGCAGTATGTGTGTGTAGGCACTGGTAAAGCCAAAGCCTCATACGTACGTATACTTCTAGCCGACATTGAACGTATTTTATATTATGTTGTGACTACTACTGCTAAACACTACACACATGTAATATGCGGCTACTACAGCTTAAGTTATTTCCTTCACTGCTCTAGACCTTGCACGCATGCGCAGTGTCGATATTGTACTCTCAACTTCGCGACACTTTTCTTGATTTTCCAACAAGATTCTTAACTACCGAGAAGAAATGCAGCAGTTTGGATAAATTTATTTGATTTTTAGTTGTTCATTGACATAATATGTAACTTATATATTTATTTATTAAGGAAATCATTCAGTCTTTATATAAATACAAGGTACAAAAGAACAATTAAAAAAAGGAAGACCAATTATAGTTTTCACATTAATTTATCATGAATGCAGGAGGAGAGGGGGAAAATAATTACATTATAAAAAAATAAATATGTTTATAAATATATATATATATTAAATAAAAAGTACATAAAGGGAGAAGACATTGTATAGCTCCAACTCTACTTTCCTCCCCTCTCTCTCTGCTTCCATGAACATTTATATTTCTTAGTAAAAATTCACAACCAACAATAATTCATTAGATGCCGGTAGTAGATGGACATATGAATAAGTGAAAATTAAGAGTTGAAATTAAAAATTAAAATTAAAAGTTAAAATTTAAATTTAAAATAAAATCAAAAGTTAAAATTAAAAGTTACATGAGATAAATTTAAAATGTCTTTAACAGGTCTGATAAAAATATGATATTTGCAGTGTAATATGTCGACGTCACTAAACATGTGAGAACATATTTATTTTCAAGCATTCAAAAATCGTGAACGATTTATTTTATCTACAAGTTGGTATTTTCTGCTTATTTATTGCATTGGTATTCATTTTTAAAAAAGCTCTAGCTTATTGGGATAAATTTAGCATTTTTGTCGTTTTGAGATTTCAACTATAAAGATGTGTTCAAATTATTGGAACAAAGGGAAAAAGTATGACCTTTTTAGCTATCTCTACTTCTGGCCGTTATTGTTAATATTGTTTATGTTTTTAATATTATAAAATGTAGTTTTAATCCTATTTATATGTTTTAAACATATTTTATGTAGTGGCAGCATCCTGGTGTATTTTTTTTTAGACCGACAACCCAAAATGTCATTTGCAAGTAATTTCTTGTTTATTATAAGTAGCAAAACGTAGACGCGTTATATTATGAGCACTTCGTGTTATAGAGGGCGAATTTTTGTGTTTTACTGTTACTGTGATTAGCTTAAAGATGTTGGTATTCATGTATCTCCAGTTAGAGCCAAAAGAAGGCTTTTTAGTCGTAGGAGAAAGTAGTCTGAAAGGATGTCGTCCAAGGAAGAAACAGAAGATTACCAGCAACGAAAAAGAAAACTACAATGGCCATAATGGGCTAAAGTTTTGAAAAATTGGATAATAGAAGACTAGAAAATCGTACAATACATTTAATTGACATCTAAATAGAAAAAAAAACATTTTTATGTATTTTAAATAATTATTAGAAATTATTTTGAAAAATGTATGAGGGTATCAAATATTTGAAATTTACACCGTTATTAAACGTATGAAAATGCATCTTTTTCAATTACTGAATAAATTAATGATGTTTTTTATGCTTGAGTGACGAATCCATCTTTTCGGTATTGGAAGAGAGTAGCCAATACATTCGAAGAAGACCAGAGGAGGCGTTCAAAGCAGAGTGTCGACCAAACTTTGAAACATCCAACCGCTGTTGTGGTGTGGAGTGTTATATCTGTTCACGGTTCTGGTAGACTATATATATTGTAGAAGGAAACATAAATCATGCGCAGAACATAAAAGTATAAGAAAATAAGCTTTTACCTCAAATAAATTCTTGGTACCCAGAGGGAGACTGCATTTTTATGCAAGATGGGGTATGTCTGTCACAAAGCGGAAAATGTCTCACCATTTTTAGCAAATGAGGACGTCAAAACGTTACCGTGACCAGGTAATAGTCCAAACATGAACCCCATAGAAAACTTATGGGCAATGGTTAAAAACATCATTTAAAAAGAGAGCATTATCAGTAAACAGCAGCAGTTAATTAATAAATTCATTGAAATTTGGCATTAGCACCCCGATATCCACAATTGCTGTAAAACTCTTATATCGAGTATGCCCAAAAGGGTAACACTCTTAATAAATAATAAAGGGATGCATACAAAGAAATAATAGATTAACTCATACTGATTTGTGCCTTTTTTCTATCAATAAATTCTTAAAAACAGAAAATTTGTGTTTTAGTCTAATAATTTGAACACGTCTGTAGGTTATTTATCGAGACTGTGCCTCGATTATGAACGCTAGCTTCATCTGTATATATTGAGACGGTATAATCAACTTCTATACTGTCTGTATCTTACCTCGGTATGTTTTACCTACTTGTCATATCGACATCATATGATCGAAACAAGCCAATGGAATGACCGCAAACAATTAATCCGCGTTCCTTACGTCATTATCATTTAAAATAATTCTCAGTTATATTTTAAATAGGCTTCTGTAATAAAAAGTGCTCACTTTAAAGCGATTGTAAACTCAAATAATTCCCAATTCAAGCAAAAAATGCTTGCTTAAACATGAATTTTGTATGAATTTGGAAATTACCTAGACGGTACGCTTTACGATCGTCTGTATGTACCGATCGACTAAAAAGCTGGCTCCTTTAACGTCTCGATTCATACACTTGGAAAGATAGTAAAACAGATGGAAAAAAAATAAAAACAAAATTACTTTTTTAGAGTGGTAACTTTCTAACGCCTAGATACTCTTATTTGTTAATAGGACAGAACCTAGCGAAATTATTTTCACATCTAGACGTTCGTTTTATTAAAGTGACGGTTATGTCCGAATTTAATTCGACTTAAAAACTTACTTTTTTCTCTCTCATATTTTTAATAGGCTTTTAATAAATCATAATTTAAGGAAAAATTGCTCGATGGAACAAAATTTTTACACTTTTAATGCGTAGATAAATGAATCGAGGGGTTCTAGACCCGTCGGTATAATCCGTTGTACTTCCATCAAAGCTTGATGGTGGGGGGTATCGTTACTATACCTTTGTAGTCGGTCGGGAGACTTTTATTTATTTATTCTATTTATTTCATTTATTATATTTATTCTATTTATTATATTCATTTTATTCATTTTATTCATTCCATTCATTTTATTCATCCTATTCATCCTATTCATCCTATTCATTCTACTCATTCTACTCATCCTACTCATCCTACTCATCCTACTCATCCTACTCATCCTACTCATCCTACTCATCCTACTCATCCTATGCATCCTATTCATCCTATTCATCCTATTCATCCTATTCATCCTATTCATCCTATTCATCCTATTCATTCTATTCATCCTATTCATCCTATTCATTCTATTCATTCTATTCATTCTATTCATTCTATTCATTCTATTCATTCTATTCATTCTATTCATTCTATTCATTCTATTCATTCTATTCATTATTTTCATTCTATTCATTCTATTCATTCTCTTCATTCTATTCATTCTATTCATTCTATTCATTCTATTCATTCTATTCATTCTATTCATTCTATTCATTCTATTCATTCTATTCATTCTATTCATTCTATTCATTCTATTCATTCTATTCATTCTATTCATTCTATTCATTCTATTCATTCTATTCATTCTATTCATTCTATTCATTCTATTCATTCTATTCATTCTATTCATTATATTCATTCTATTCATTCTATTCATTCTATTCATTCTATTCATTCTATTCATTCTATTCATTCTATTCATTCTATTCATTCTATTCATTCTATTCATTCTATTCATTCTATTCATTCTATTCATTCTATTCATTCTATTCATTCTATTCATTCTATTCATTCTATTCATTCTATTCATTCTATTCATTCTATTCATTCTATTCATTCTATTCATTCTATTCATTCTATTCATCCTATTCATCCTATTCATTCTATTCATTATATTCATTCTATTCATTCTATTCATTCTATTCATTCTTTTCATTCTATGCATTCTATTCATTCTATGCATTCTATTCATTATATTCATTCTATTCATTCTATTCATTTTATTCATTTTATTTATTTTAGTTTATTTAATTATTTAAGAAAAATATATATATATTTTGTTTATTTATTTATTATATATACGGCCTAAGCCAATTACAACAGTTACATGAAGAAACATAAATGCAAGAAACTGAACAAAAATAACATAAAACTATGTAGCAAAGACAAACAAGGGCAAAACAATAATGGTAAACAATTTATTTATAAAAACGAAAGACATAAGACTTCGAGCTTAACAATGCCAATCCAACTTCGTCCCACACTGTTTAGTCGCGAAGAGATCTACGAAAAGCCGGAAGATCTATCCCAAAGAATTCCAAGTCGCGTGATGAATTGACTAATCTACACATTCTGGACATTGGGGCATAAAAACAAAAGTTGCTCTTAGAAGATTTTATAAATAGCAGATATTGACTTCTGGTGACACGGTTGGGAACATGAAAAGAAATTGATTGCAACAGAGGTGGGACATCACTTATAGCATATAGATTTATATATCTATTTTTAATAAAATATATTTTGAACGATAAGACGCAGCGGACTATAAAACGCACCCTAATTTTTGGTTGAATTTTCAGAGCAAAAAAGTGCGTATTATGGTCCCAAAAATATTGCAGTCTAGAATGACCATTGAAATCTATATTATGTACCCTATCTGGCAGGAATCGAACCTGGGACATTAAGCGTGGTAGGTGAATCCGCCAACCACTACACTATTTATATCCGTCATGTAACACGAAATATAGTGGTGTATAAATAGTATAAACTAATCCATACACACTCTTTACATTTACCTATGTATTTTTAGTTATAATCGTTGTTCTTAAAAACAGCATTACTTGATTTGAACAAAAAATATTTTGGCTTAAAATATTTTGTACGTTAGTGTGGAGGATGTTTTATAATATGTCGGCCGGGGGAAAAACAAAAATGGCCGACAATAGCATGCCCTGGGCTCGTGGCGCGCACGCGTAAGCGGTCCAGTCTCGATGAATATACTTTAGGCTTTTAAGTGATCACTTTACACTGTGTAACATTCACCATTATGCCTATTTTTATTTATTTGACTTTTTGTACACATATATATGTACATTGACAGGCTTATTGACAAATGCCAATTTCTTTCAACCAACCAATGAGGAAGTTTAGGGCTACGGGAAATTGGATACAGGAAATGTTTTCTCAAACTTGGTAAAAATTAGATCATTTTGGTAATTACATGCTGAAGTTTCTCTATAATATATGAAAAAAATATTTTAATAAAAATTAACTACTTTAAACCACGCCAAGTTCTGACGAATCCACCAATAGTGTTGTGATAGATTTCCGGTTTACAGAACTTGTGACGTAGTATTTTCACAGAGGGAGTAATTTCAAGGTTAGATTTTTTTAATCATAGCGCTGATAATAAGATATATAAAAATATTAAAAATGTATTTTTGGCTTCGTTTGATAGTATATCGACAAATAAAAAATCATTGAACAACCTCATTGGTTGATTTGGTGCATAAAATATTACTATTCTCATTAGATTCCAAGTATGGCGATGCATATATTCGTGACAGATTATTAATGCTCTATTAGATTCGTATTGGGATTACTACAATTTATTTTGCGAAGTTTTCATTGTATGTAGATATATTATTATATTTTAACTCTACAGGCAAATCTGTAGCATTGTGTATGGCGGCAGAGTACTTTGCGCAAGAGTCACAAAGTGTCCGTTCGTATGCAGCGGGAACGAGAGCTAAATACGATTTTAAATGCTTTGGAGCATAGGTTATCAAACTTATTTCGTACCTTTTATCTTAAGAAAGTATTTTTTTAATTGGCCACAGCCTTCTACCGCCTCCCTTAAGGCCTTTAGCGCCCACAAGGGGGCGTTATCGCCCACTTTGAGAAAGACTGCGTTATAGTGAGCTGGATATACAGGGAGTTCTCTGTCACATCCGAAACCACGATGATCAAAATGGGCAAGAAGACATATTAGCATATTAAAAAAAATATTTAGAACAAAGATTTTTTTTTAATAATAGCTTACTTCTGCAAGGGAGAAGCTAGGGGGGCGTGGACGCGTGGTGGGCGGTGTATCAGACTCCCCCTTCCCCCTCCTCGTTTTTCCAATGCAGAAAATAGTAAGCATTTGCTTTTTAAATTTTTTTTTTTTTTTTAATTATTCGTTCTAAAAATTTATTTTAATGTGCCAATAAGTCTTCTTGTTCATACTGATCATCGTGGTTTCGGATGTGGCAGGGTTTAATGAACACCCTGTATAATACACGAACGAATAAACGAAACGACGGCGTGACATGCTAAGGGGTAAAAAAAAAGGTTAAAACAATCTAATTTATTTTTAACACAGCAAAGAGGTAAGTTATGATTTATTGTAATCTTTATATATAAAAATCCTCTGTACGTGTGATGTCACTGAACTCCTCCTAAACGCCTTAACCGATTTACGTGCGGTTTTCAGAGAAATATAAATCTTTGCGCTGTGCATTAAAATCTTTAATCGAATATGTAAAAAATAAGTTTGGAGCATAAATGTTTTATTCACCAATCTACCAGGGTTGCATTCGAGGAGAATGCATATACAATAAAAATTATATAATAATATCCATAGAATTAATTAGATCTTAATTCTATGATCAATGCCATAGAATTATAAATAGTCAATGTACCTATAATATGCATTCTATTCTCTATTAAAAAATCAAAAGTAAGCATTAATTGTTTTAGTTTTAAATTAAACTGTTTTATTACTTACTTTCTCTTAAAAATCAGGAGAATTTGCAGCTAATTTCCAATAACAAAACCATTTTTTTTGAAAAATAAACAATTTATTGATTTAAAAAAAACGAATGTTGAATTTAGGTACGATAAAATACAGGAATGATAGAAACCTATGTGGGTATATGAAATATAATAAAACAAGTGAAGCTACAAACAACCTTCCATCTGCTATCTACTGGTAGGGAAATCTAATACTTATGTGAAACAACTCAGAGTAAATATCAAACCGCACTAGAGCGGCACCGCCCAACAATGTTTCCGCGTGTACAATAAAATTTTAGGGAAATTAAGAAATTGCTTTTTAAAAATATAATTATCTTACATTTGTGTTACGATAATATTGTTCGCGATCTGGCAACATTACGCGAAGACTTCACGCATGCGCGCGGCGAAAGTAGGGCAACGTGGGAGACGATCGACGGTTTTTTGGACACAGTCCGATGTATTCTAACATGATTCTACGCTCCTTCTGTATATTATAATTCTATGGATTTAATCTACCGTACATTCACGGAGACTGGACCGCTGTGCACGTGCAAACCACGAGCCCACTGCGTGATATCACACGATTGGCCAATTTCGCACCACGGCAAAAATCTATACGGTATGATAAAATACAATACAGTGGATCGATGTTAATTGTTTTAAATTATTTATTTGTTTAATGCCTGGCAAACGCAATAACCAGTATACCATGAGACCGACTAATCTCCGGTCGATTTCCTTTTGCAAGATTTTTACCTGTGAGTATAACTCGCTAAATTTAAACAATGATTTTGATAAAATAATTAAAATCTCTTTTATCTCTATCTATCTCTTTACACAAACACTTATTCGCTGTGGATACAATCGATAATCTCTGGATAGTCTGGTTGCCTAAAAAGTATTCCATTCTTAAGAATTTAAAAATAAAAAACATAAAGTTTTAAAAATTAAATACTCACTAAGTTTGATCCGTAATTTGAACATATCGATAATTTTTTTTGTGCATCCTTTAAAATGATCATCACCTAGATTTACATAATTTAGAAAACACGATTACATATACTAGAAGAACGGAGAACCCCATTTTCGACAATAATTTCACATTCACGATAGAAAACAATATAGAAATAATAGAAGTCAGTTCCAAGTTCTAAATAACTTTTGTTATTAATTTTGACAGTTTAATAAAGTGTTGCCAAAATTAAAATTAAACGTACGCTTGGGCAACACCAATCTACGCACTTAAAAGATGGCCTTCAGAAGAGGCCTTTCAAATATAAACAAAAATAATAATGTATTTATTTATGTAATGATTTGTTTACCATTATTTATTTAATTTATAATGTAAAAGACAAATTATTTTCATTTTTTAATTGGCAGAAAATTTGAAGTTCTAAGTTATCTTTTATTTTTTCCTAAAGAACAGTTGTTTTTGATGGAAAAATCATTAGCCTCATAACTTCCTATTTTTTTTAATGTTATGTGGCTATGTTAATGCACCGCTCACGAACTTCGTTTTTCAAATATTATTTTGTTAAGTCCTTGATCTTAAAATTATTGAAAAACCCTTAGCGACTGGTAAATTAATCCAGTGCCTAATTTATTAATTGCATTTATGGCCTAAGCCATTTACGATTACACAAAGAAAAATACTTGCTAAAAAAACAAATTAACTATTCGATGTATATTAAATAATGATAATGATACGATGATAAATAATTAAAATCAATTAATTTCTTTTGGCCTTTAACTGAATTAATTTGATACAAAAATTTTAATGATTTCCAAGATTCGAGTTGTGTAGGTTCTTGAAAATTTTAATACCTTCATTTTTGTATTATTTAATTGAATGAGCAAAAAATTAAGTACCCACTATGCATTGTATCGTAACTTTAAATACATATTGTTGTTTTCTGAGATGATTATTATCAGTACAGAGTAATTTATTTCACATATAAACGACGCCTCATATGGCGTAAAACGTTCGTATTGCGTTTGTGAGTATTGGTTTTATCAAAAAACAAACTGTTTAAAAAATATTCGAAATAAATATTCCTTTGCGAGATCACAAAAATAATAAATTGAGTGGACTTTTTTGTCAGCCTCGTGGTGTAATGGTCAGCGCGTTTGCCTACCATGCAAGAGGTTTCAAGTTCGATTCCCGACGTAGTCGGTATGAAATATTGTTTATTGAAAAAGGTGTTTTCACACTAGAATATTATGAAATTTTCATAGTTCCTGGACTGGTACCTGAAGCGTAAACCTGATTTGGTCCATCCCTGTAGTCTGTGGTCAATCCTGTATCGCTTTAGTAATGACAGATCTTATTTTCTATGGATTCTGATTTTGTATACAAAATTCTGAATCTATGACAAACAAAATCCGAAACACTGACGTCCGAAGCGATTTCCCGCATGTTTTGTTGTTATGAAATTTGTTTGTTCGATTTTAATTTGATTCTAAATTCTTATTCGACCGTTTTCGAATATTCGAGACTAATCGGTAATTTACTTTTAACATATCATTTTAAATTTTAATTCTTGGTAATCGTTTATAAATCAAATCAAAAGATCGGTCATGTGATAACTACTATATTTTTGGTGTTTTCTGTTTTAGTCTGAGAACCTAAGAAGTACTATTTACTAAAATGAAGATCGAAGAAGTTAAAAGTACAGCGAAAACGCAGAGGATTTCAGCTCATAGTCATATAAAAGGATTAGGATTGGATGAAAACGGAGTTGCGGTTCAAATGGCAGCCGGCCTTGTCGGCCAAGAATTGGCCAGAGAGGTGAATTACTTGTATCCTTCAACCTAAATGTTTTGAGATTTCCTTAATTTAACTCACCATTACATCGGCCGTAACCAAACATATCTTTATCCCCTTAAATATCAATCTCAAGTTGCGTCCTAACCTAAAAATAATAATATAGACTATGTTCTAGTTTCATGTATCGTCCTTGGGTTGCGAAAAAAGGCATTCTACAAAAATAAGATCAGAAGTTAAAGGCAGTCTATCACTAAAAGATTGATGATATAGTCAAGTTCAGTTCGAAACTTTCAGGAATTCTTATGACTTGTTTTATTAAACGTATATTCTGAGAAGCCACCCTCTTACTTAATGAATTGCTCCTATATGTAATTTGAAAGTGAGTTAATTTGCAATGGCTCTAAATTAGACAGCGGAGATGTTATCACTCCCTCTCACTTCTGTTCAATGTACTCCATAGTCCTAACGCTCCTATAAACCTGCGTGAAAAATTTCAACGCTTATCAGTTCATGGTTCACCTCTTCGTTCTAATTCTCAAGACATGCTCTTAATACCCATCCACAATTCCTCTTTCTTCTCTAACTCATATAGTGTCCATGCGGCTCGACTATGGAATCATCTCCCATCCACCATCAAAGATGTTACTACATTATCTCTGTTTTAATCACGTCTGAAGAAACATCTCCTTTCTCTTCCTTTATCTCTCCTCATTTCCCCTTTCCTCTTTTTTCCTTTTTCCCATTTAGTAATAGTTTTGATTCAAGGTAATTTATAAACAAATACGCTTATTTATATTTTTATATATCTTAAGCTTTTTAATCTTTATTTTCTATTGAATATGTTCTGTAGCTTGAATTATAAAAATAAAACCATTATTTTATTGGTTGGTGGGAAGAAATTGCCATTTGGCAACAAGCCCGCCAATGTGCAAATAACATTATGTACAAAGAATTACATAAATAAAATGTAATTACTTCGTTGAGATAAATAAAAATTGAAAAATATCCATATTCAAATTGATTTCTCCTTTACAGTTTAAATAGTGAAGTATTCATCAATAGGTGGTATGTTAGGCAGTAAACCTTTGGGTCCGCAGGAAGTTTTAATGACAAAAAGTTTTTTATTTTAAATTCATTTTTAAAATAATATTTTTTTTTTTTATCACTTTTTGTTTTCTTTAGGCGGCTGGTATAGTTGTGGATATGATCCGGAGTAAGAAAATGGCCGGACGAGCTTTGTTATTTGCTGGACCTCCCGGAACAGGAAAGACAGCCATTGCTTTGGCCATAGCGCAGGAATTGGGGAATAAAGTTCCCTTTTGCCCCATGGTCGGCAGTGAAGTTTACAGTACGGAGATCAAGAAAACGGAAGTTCTAATGGAAAACTTCCGCCGAGCCATCGGCCTCCGCATTCGGGAGACAAAGGAAGTTTATGAAGGAGAAGTCACGGAACTGACTCCCGTAGAGACGGAAAATCCAACCGATGCAGGTAATGAGGAAGTTAATTGCTACCTAAAATTTATTGATTCATTAATTTTGAATTACATTTGTTTGCACGTTCACTAACTTAATATGACTTTTTAGGCTCTGCCTGGGTCAATAATTAACAAGAATTCTTTTTTGCACATAGTAACCTTAAATAAATAATAATTACATACGATACAGTGGTAGTGGTATATAATAGTACCTAGTGAGAATAGACAGTGCCTAATATGTTTGCTTATATTTTAATTTAGCTTATTTGTATATTTTTTTACCTTCTTCACTGTTTTGCAAACAGATCATAATAATACTATGCTTCAATTATAATAAACGCCGATTTTTTCGGCACTGAATTGAACTGAACTAAATATTACGAATAATAATCCAGAAAAAGAAATAACATTAACATAATTCATCAGAATCATTAAAATCAATAGAAAATAATACAAAAACACAACTGTAATGTGGTCTATAAAGTATATATTAATGTAATTTATTATTTCATTTATTGATTGCTATTATCATTGGATTATAGTGCCTATATCTAGTACACATAATTTATTTAATTGTCCCGTCTAAGAATTTGTTAAATTGTTTTTTTAATAGGCCGATCGTAGCGGAATGAACAACTGTGTTTGGCAAGTTCCAGTCTAAAGTTACATATTAAAATATGTTCTTGAACTTGATAACAATATGAACATTAAATTTTACTGAGTAACTTTTGTAAAATATACGAAAAAGTTAAAAAAAATAATTTAAGTTCATGTTATTTCAAAAGCTACCTATGTATTATTGAGTAATTTGTTAAATGGAAAAATACAAAGTAAAAAAATGAAATAAAGTACAAAATAAACTAAAATTTTCTACCTAATTATAAAGTTTGAGATAAACGAAGACAAATGTTTTTTTGATGCCGGAAACTCCATTTTACCCATCTTAAATGAATTTTCAGGATTTGGAAAAATTGTATCACATGTAATTGTCGGACTTAAGACAGCCAAGGGAACTAAACAATTGAAACTAGATCCTACAATATATGAATCCCTTCAGAAAGAGAAGGTGGAAGTCGGAGATGTTATCTACGTTGAGGCAAATTCGGGCGCCGTGAAGAGACAAGGTCGCTGTGATACGTACGCCACTGAATTTGATCTTGAGGTAAATATAATCAATTATCAGTTATATTTACGGAGTGGTATATATCATTAAATTATAAATGCACACATTATTTTTTTCAACCGATTCAGAAAAAAATACCACTTTTTTTGTCTTTGGAAATGAATATTACAATTTGATTAGTGTAGTTGGGATGTGATCTCTCGGTAATGTTGCGAATAAAAGATCGGTGGTCTGCTATTACTTCAATCAATTATTGTTGGTCTGATATTGGATTGGGTCATATATAAAGAATAACCATAATTATATAAAATCGTTATTCACAAACCCCACTTTCAAAACAGATAACTAAGCTGCTAATTTTTGTTTTCTTTTTGAAAAAAAAATTTACACATTCTTATGATTTACCCAAATATTTAATTTTGAGGGCCATTTTCAGCATGTTGTAAATAACTCACTATTTGAAAATAGGAATCAAGTTTGGGTAGAGTAGGAAATGAACCTTTGATCCGCGAGTCCGAGACAGTAGCCACGGGACCACAACACATTTGAAATTTAGTAGTTTTAATGCTTTATTTAATATTGGAAAAATAGTACATGTGACTTATTTTTTATTCATATCTATTTATCTTTTTTATTTTATTTCTGTGACTTATGATGAAAGAATGGTAAAACATATATGGCGAACATGGGGTGATGGTAGCAGTGTAAATGTAAAGACTTGTATGATAAACAGGCAGAAGAGTACGTTCCACTTCCTAAGGGAGATGTTCACAAGAAGAAAGAAGTAGTTCAGGATGTAACATTACATGACTTGGATTGTGCCAATGCTCGGCCACAAGGTGGACAGGATATCATGTCTATGATGGGACAACTTATGAAACCGAAAAAGACAGAAATCACAGGTAAATCAGTAAATACACATAGAATAAAAAAACATCGTAATTTAGAATGGTAATTTATTATTGAAAAGCAACACTAAAATATTTAGTTTGGGGATTAAAGTCTTGAAAATGAGTTGAATTCCAGCTCTCCTGAACATTTTTGAAAATTACAGATGGTCCCTTCTGCCATCTGACTACCGATATACAATATGCACTATCATTACTGCGTATATGGAGTTAAAATTATTTATGAATCAAATTTTATATTTCGTTTTCTTTTTTGACATTGTTCAGGCTTTTTGTAATAAAATATTTGACTTTATTATTATAAAGCCGGTTTAATACAATTTACATAGATTTATTTATAATATGTACTTGAAAATGATATTATTGTAGATTTACGATTTTTCCACTGACCAGATGACATCTTGTATTCTAATTGTCTCTGTTTGTAGATAAATTGCGTAAAGAAATAAATCAAGTGGTGAACAAATATATTGATCAGGGCATCGCAGAATTAGTTCCTGGTGTCTTGTTCATTGACGAGGTTAGTATTTTTACTCTGAAAAAAAAGTTACAGTATTTTCCAAATTTTTCCCTCTAACTTAGCTAATTTTTTAGGTACACATGCTAGATATTGAAACCTTTACCTATTTACATCGAGCCCTGGAGTCGGCTATTGCACCTATCGTTATATTTGCAACTAATCGAGGAAGATGTCAGATAAGGTAAGAATTCTTTAAAATTCGTATTGGATAATCGCATTATGAATAACAAGCTTATCTATAGTATTATTTACATAACTACTATAATCCTAATCAATATAATGCGCAATAATTGCAATATAAAAAAAAAATGTATATTGTACTTTGATACAAAATAAATATTTTTTTGGTTTGATGAATAATGTAATTTATCTATAGAATCTCACCCGCATAAATAAAGGTTTCAGCTCTTTAACTTCACAAACATCAACAGATGAAAGAATTGAAGGAATATAGATGTTCAAATATAGGCAGAATGGTGAATGTTACACAGTGTGTAAAGTGGCCACTTAAACCAGCCATTGACAGGTCATAAGCCCTGTAGATGCCTGGACTTATATATTACCTTCTCTTAAATGTTCTTCATCTCTGTTGTAATATGTTAATATAAACAGCTCCCCAGGGAGTTGAATCTAGTCCTTGTCTACAAAAATTTGGACAAACTCAAAATATTGTCTACAGATAAGTACCTACTGTCTGAAATGTTTGTGTGTAATTTTTATTTATTGTAGGATTTTTAAAAAATTATACTAGAATATATAGAGACTTTACTGACAGAATGCATCAAGTCATTAAAACAAGTTCCGAGATAATTGCATTTAAAGCTTTTTTATTCTTTTAATACATTATTTCTCCCACAATTTTCTTTTTTTTTTAAAGCTTCGAAAGAGTAATCTTTATTCTAGGTTTACCATAAAATTTGAAATCAACATCTTGCACCTATATTTAAAAATATATGAAATATATAAAAACTGTTGACTTAATGCATTCTGTCAGTATAGCCTCTGTTTGTTTACTAAAAATATGTATATAGAACTGTTGATTTCCCAAATAAAATAAAATAAAATATGTTGTAAAAAATCATGCATCTTAAAAAATATATTTTTATTCTCAATAAAAAAGTTATTGAAAAATATGGACACAGAAATAGAATTGTTTATTAAACCTTACAATAATTTATTTTATTTCAGAGGAACTGATGATATAATTTCCCCGCATGGTATTCCTCTTGATTTGCTCGACAGATTACTGATTATCCGGACACTTCCATATAGCAAAAGTGAATTGCACCAGGTGAGTTTTCCAAGATTTCTATGCAGCTTCGCCATTTTACTGCACCCACTGATTTAAGATTCCTTTAGCCTGTTCTTTAGTTTAGTGTTTATTCTTTCAAAAAATATTTATTTGTATGGCACTCAAATATAATGGTTTATTTATTACTTAATTGACAGTATCTTTGTTATCTACGAAATTAATCTTTGGAGAAGGCATATTACGTGTACGCTAGAACCTCGTTTTACATGGTTTTGAAATGAAATGATTTTTAAAATCATTAATTTAGCAATACGTAATAGTAGCCAACATATTTTTGTTTTGCAAACGAATATGACAGAAAAAAAATAGTTCTTCTTTCCGTGACATACAATATAGGCAAGTTATTTATTTAGATGATTTAAAAGAAAACAATACATTTTAATTACATATACCGATGACATTGAATGTCCATTTCGTTATTTTGCATGACAGTTACATTCGATGAGTTCTAAATTGATGGAAGAATACTTGGCAGGTGGTCGGGTCTGAAAGGAATTATGCGGTGGCTTAATGAGATCCTTTTCTTGTGAGTTTCGGAGCATCCTTATACACAGGCCAGCCGTAATCTGCAAGCATTACTTCATTACAATGGCCCTGATTTTATTTGTATTACAGAAATATCCCTATGGAATCTTTCTCCGTGTTCATCACTGACAGCTCCACTAGTAGGAGGGAAAAATTCTTGGTGGGAGTGGAGAAAATTGCTTTTACAGGGCATGTTGCATCCAAGTTGATGGAATTTTTGCAGGAGTACTCTCACCATCTGAGTATAGTTATATCTTTTACCTTAAAATCCGTGAATATGCTTTTAAGACTTCCGAAGATTATTTATCTTTCCCTGCCAAAACTTGATCAAACGCAGGATTCCCAACGAAAATACTTTCCTCGACTCTTTTATCAATCTAGAAAATTTGTCTCTAAAGTACTAAAAGGTCTGTCCTTGGTTCAAACCTTTGACAAACATTTTCATTAAACCCATCTTTGTATGAAGGGGTGAAAAAAAACATTGTTTTGGGTGCACGTGAGGCTCGGCAACGTCATTTTTCTCGCAAGAGTTAAGATTGCTCACAGGCCAGTTTGCTGGAATATAATCTGATTTCCTATCCCTACTGTCCCAAATATGTATTTACATAAAAAAGATTAGTTTTTAGTGTACCCCAGTTAAATGTATCCCCTGTGTAATAAGAGGTTCCAGTGTATTGTAAATTTTATTTTTTTAAAATTGGTATTTTTATAACTAGATCCTTAAGCTGCGCGCAAGTACCGAGGGTGTAGCAGTAGAAGATGGAGCACTAACAGCACTAAGCGAAGTCGGAGCGCGCACCACATTGCGTTACGCAGTTCAGCTCCTCACTCCCGCCTCCCTCGCCGCGCGCGTGGAGGGTCGCTCTGCCATCAGTGCCCTGGACATTCGTGAGGCGGCGCAGCTCTTCCTAGACGCTAAATCATCCGCCAAAATATTATCCAAAGAAAAAGACAAGTTCATGCTCTAAGAATTAATCAACATGCGTATTAAAATTTATGTGTACTCTCTGAGATAAGTTATATTTAAATTTTATGTTTGAAGTTCTAACTTTGCGGTTATTCATTATAATAAAATAAATAAAAACAACTTTGTTAGTTACTTGACTAGTGCTTGGTAAAGAAGCTTGTATAGCTTTGAAACCGGTCGGTAGAAAAAAAAAAGTGGTCAAATATGAAGTTTTTATTTTATTAAAATATATTTGTTTAGGATCTGTGACGTAACAGGTTACCACTGAGATAAAAAAAGCAATTATTACATTTCCATGTACGCCCCCCATACTTTAGTCTTAATTATGTGTATGTTGCTACATAAATATAATAAATATTTCTAATTTTTAAGCTAAAATTTTACCTGTGTTCCTTTTATTTCTCATCCTCAGAATTTATTTGTAATTGAAAAAAATGGTTTCATTCCAATGGTCATAATTTTAATGATTATCTATGGTTTTTAAGTAAGCTTTTACTATCAACAATGTTTTGGGTATGTCCAAATGTTTGTAGA